>NW_026856575.1:0-308325 GCF_026571515.1 Ruditapes philippinarum | reverse complement strand
TGCTACTGCCAACTTCACGTTTTATAATTTTGCTACTGCTTCTGCTGAGCTACTGCTACTGCCAATTTCACGTTTTATAATTTTGCTACTGCTACTGCTGTCCTACTGCTACTGCCAATTTCATGTTTTATAAATTTCCTACTGCTACTGCTGAGCTACTGCTACTGCCAACTTCATGTTTTATAATTTTGCTACTGCTACTGCTGAGCTACTGCTACTGCCAACCTCACGTTTTATAATTTTGCTACTGCTACTGCTGAGCTACTGCTACTGCCAATTTCACGTTTTATAATTTTGCTACTGCTACTGCTGTCCTACTGCTACTGCCAACTTCACGTTTTATAATTTTGCTACTGCTACTGCTGAGCTACTGCTACTGCCAACTTCACGTTTTATAATTTTGCTACTGCTACTGCTGAGCTACTGCTACTGCCAACTTCACGTTTTATAATTTTGCTACTGCTACTGCTGAGCTACTGCTACTGCCAACTTCACGTTTTATAATTTTGCTACTGCTACTGCTGAGCTACTGCTACTGCCAACTTCACGTTTTATAATTTTGCTACTGCTACTGCTGAGCTACTGCTACTGCCAATTTCACGTTTTATAATTTTGCTACTGCTACTGCTGTCCTACTGCTACTGCCAACTTCACGTTTTATAAATTTGCTACTGCTACTGCTACTGCTCACTGCTACTGCTAACTTCCTACCGGTCCAGGTGATTTGTGCATGACATTGTGTTGAAAGACCCAGTAAGGGGAACTAACTCATAATTAGGTATTTGTACTTAATAAACCGCAAGTTACTTTCATGTGAAAGTTGCTAAGTCCTGTTTATTACGTTTTACTTAACCTTATCAGCGTCTGCTTATCCGAATCGAACAAAAATCAGAGTGCCAAGATTAGTTATTAGTAAGCAAAGTTCAAGGTGTCATGCATGGGTTATTTCAGCCAGCATAGGTCAGGGTGCCCTGAATAGTTTCAGTTTACAAAGTTCAGGGTGCCATGAGTAGTTTTCTGCAAGCATAGTTTAAAATGTCATGAGTGGTTTTCAGCGAGCATCGTTTAGAATGTCATGGGAAGTTTTCAGCCACGATAATTCAGAGTGGTATGAGTAGTTTTCATACAGCATAGTTTAGGAATGCCATGAGTAATTCTTTATAAAGCAATACACTAAATGTCATGAGTGTTTTTTTTTAATTAATCAAAGTTTACGTATAGATTTCGGTTAAAAAAAAATCAAAAAGGAAAAAATGATGCCATGATTAGGTTTCAGTTATCAAAGTACAGGTTGCCATGAGTAGCTTGTAGTATACAAAGTTCAAAGTGCCATGAGTAGTTATAAGTAAACATAGTTCATGGTGCCATGAGTAGCTTTTAGTAAGCGAAGTTCAGGGTGCCATGAGAAGCTTTTAGTAAGCAAAGTTCAGGATGCCATGAGAAGCTTTTCGTAAGCAAAGTTCAGAGTGTCATGAGTAGCTTTTAGTAAGGAAAGGTCAGGATGCCATGAGTAGCTTTTAGTAAGCAAAGTTCAGAGTGTCATGAGAAGCTTTTAGTAAGCGAAGTTCAGGGTGTCATGAGTAGCTTTTAGTAAGCAAAGTTCAGGGTGCCATGAGTAGCTTTTAGTAAGCAAAGTTCAGGGTGCCATGAGTAGCTTTTAGTAAGCAAAGTTCAGGGTGCCATGAGTAGCTTTTAGTAAGCAAAGTTCAGGGTGTCATGAGAAGCTTTTAGTAAGCGAAGTTCAGGGTGCCATGAGTAGCTTTTAGTAAGCAAAGTTCAGGGTGCCATGAGTAGCTTTTAGTAAGCAAAGTTCAGGGTGCCATAAGTAGCTTTTAGTAAGCAAAGTTCAGGGTGCCATGAGTAGCTTTTAGTAAGCAAAGTTCAGGGTGCCATGAGTAGCTTCTAGTAAGCAAAGTTCAGGGTGTCATGAGAAGCTTTTAGTAAGCAAAGTTCAGGGTGTCATGAGTAGCTTTTAGTAAGCAAAGTTCAGGGTGCCATGAGTAGCTTTTAGTAAGCAAAGTTCATAGGTGCCATGAGGGTAGCTTTTAGTAAGCAAAGTTCAGGGTGCCATGAGAAGCTTTTAGTAAGCAAAGTTCAGGTGCCATGAGTAGCTTTTAGTAAGCAAAGTTCAGGGTGTCATGAGAAGCTTTTAGTAAGCAAAGTTCAGGGTGTCCATGAGTAGCTTTTAGTAAGCAAAGTTCAGGGTGCCATGAGTAGCTTTTTAGTAAGCAAAGTTCAGGGTGCCATGAGTAGCTTTTAGTAAGCAAAGTTCAGGGTGTCATGAGAAACTTTTAGTAAGCAAAGTTCAGGGTGCCATGAGTAGCTTTTAGTAAGCAAAGTTCAGGGTGCCATGAGTAGCTTTTAGTAAGCAAAGTTCAGGGTGTCATGAGTAGCTTTTAGTAAGCAAAGTTCAGGGTGCATGAGTAGCTTTTAGTAAGCAAAGTTCAGGGTGCCATGAGTAGCTTTTAGTAAGCAAAGTTCAGGGTGTCATGAGTAGCTTTTAGTAAGCAAAGTTCAGGGTGTCATGAGTAGCTTTTAGTAAGCAATGTTCAGGGTGTCATGAGTAGCTTTTAGTAAGCAAAGTTCAGGGTGCCATGAGTAGCTTTTAGTAAGCAAAGTTCAGGGTGCCATGAGTACTTGTATGTTAACAAAGTTCAGGGTGCCATGAGAAGTTGTATGTTAACATAGTTCAGGGTGCCATGAGAAGCTTTTAGTAAGCGAAAGTTCAGGGTGCCATGAGTACTTGTATGTTAACATAGTTCAGGGTGCCATGAGTAGCTTTTAGTAAGCAAAGTTCAGGGTGCCATGAGTACTTTTAGTTAACATAGTTCAGGGTGCCATGAGTAGCTTTTAGTAAGCAAAGTTCAGGGTGCCATGAGTAGCTTTTAGTAAGCAAAGTTCAGGGTGCCATGAGTAGCTTTTAGTAAGCAAAGTTCAGGGTGTCATGAGTAGCTTTTAGTAAGCAAAGTTCAGGGTGCCATGAGTAGCTTTTAGTAAGCAATGTTCAGGGTGTCATGAGTAGCTTTTAGTAAGCAAAGTTCAAGGTGCCATTAGTAGCTTTTAGTAAGCAAAGTTCAGGGTGCCATGAGTACTTGTATGTTAACAAAGTTCAGGGTGCCATGAGAAGTTGTATGTTAACATAGTTCAGGGTGCCATGAGAAGCTTTTAGTAAGCAAAGTTCAGGGTGCCATGAGTACTTGTATGTTAACATAGTTCAGGGTGCCATGAGTAGCTTTTAGTAAGCAAAGTTCAGGATGCCATGAGTAGTTGTATGTTAACATAGTTGAGGGTGCCATGAGTAGCTTTTAGTAAGCAAAGTTCAGGGTGCCATAAGTAGCTTTTAGTAAGCAAAGTTCAGGGTGCCATGAGTAGCTTTTAGTAAGCAAAGTTCAGGGTGCCATGAGAAGCTTTTAGTAAGCAAAGTTCAGGGTGTCATGAGTACTTGTATGTTAACATAGTTCAGGGTGCCATGAGTAGCTTTTAGTAAGCAAAGTTCAGGGTGCCATGAGTAGCTTTTAGTAAGCAAAGTTCAGGGTGCCATGAGTAGCTTTTCGTAAGCAAAGTTCAGGGTGCCATGAGAAGCTTTTCGTAAGCAAAGTTCAGGGTGCCATGAGTAGCTTTTAGTAAGCAAAGTTCAGGATGCCATGAGTAGTTGTATGTTAAACATAGTTCAGGGTGCCATGAGTAGCTTTTAGTAAGCAAAGTTCAGGGTGCCTTGAGTAGCTTTTAGTAAGCAAAGTTCAGGGTGCCATGAGAAGCTTTTAGTAAGCAAAGTTCAGGGTGTCATGAGTACTTGTATGTTAACATAGTTCAGGGTGCCATGAGAAGTTGTATGTTAACATAGTTCAGGGTGCCATGAGTAGCTTTTAGTAAGCAAAGTTCAGGGTGCCATGAGTAGCTTTTCGTAAGCAAAGTTCAGGGTGCCATGAGTAGCTTTTAGTAAGCAAAGTTCAGGATGCCATGAGAAGCTGTTAGTAAGCAAAGTTTAGGGTGCCATGAGAAGCTTTTAGTAAGCAAAGTTCAGGGTGTCATGAGTAGCTTTTAGTAAGCAAAGTTCAGGATGCCATGAGTAGCTTTTAGTAAGCAAAGTTCAGGATGCCATGAGTGGCTTTTAGTAAGCAAAGTTCAGGGTGTCATGAGTAGCTTTTAGTAAGCAAAGTTCAGGATGCCATGAGTAGCTTTTAGTAAGCAAAGTTCAGGATGCCATGAGTAGCTTTTTAGTAAGCAAAGTTCAGGGTGCGATGAGTAGCTTTTAGTAAGCAAAGTTCAGGGTGCCATGAGTAGCTTTTAGTAAGCAAAGTTCAGGGTGTCATGAGTAGCTTTTAGTAAGCAAAGTTCAGGGTGCCATGAGTAGCTTTTAGTAAGCAAAGTTCAGGATGCCATGAGAAGCTTTAAGTAAGCAAAGTTCAGAGTGTCATGAGTAGCTTTTAGTAAGCAAAGTTCAGGGTGCCATGAGAAGCTTTAAGTAAGCAAAGTTCAGGGTGTCATGAGTAGCTTTTAGTAAGCAAAGTTCAGGGTGCAATGAGAAGCTTTTAGTAAGCAAAGTTCAGAGTGTCATGAGTAGCTTTTAGTAAGCAAAGTTTAGAGTGTCATGAGTAGCCATTTAGTTAGCAAAGTTCAGAGTGTCATGAGTAGCTTTTAGTAAGCAAAGTTCAGAGTGTCATGAGTAGCCATTTAATTAGCAAAGTTCAGAGTGTCATGAGTAGCTTTTAATAAGCAAAGTTCAGGTTGTCATGAGTAGCATTCAGTAAGCAAAGTTCAGGGTGTCATGAGTAGCTTTCAGTAAGCAAAGTTCGGAGTGTCATGAGTAGCTTTTAATAAGCAAAGTTCAGGTTGTCATGAGTAGCTTTTAGTAAGCAAAGTTCAGAGTGTCATGAGTAGCAATTTAGTTAGCAAAGTTCAGAGTGCCATGAGTAGCTTTTAATAAGCAAAGTTCAGGTTGTCATGAGTAGTTATATGCTAGCATAGTTCAGGGTGCCATGAGAAGCTTTTCGTGAGCACATTTCAGGGTGTCATGAGTAGTTACATGTTAACATAGTTCAGGGTGCCATGAGTAGCTTTCAGTAAGCAAAGTTTAGAGTGTCATGAGTAGCTTTTAGTCAGCAAAGTTCAGGTTGTCATGAGTAGCTTTCAGTAAGCAAAGTTCAGAGTGTCATGAGTAGCTTTTAATAAGCAAAGTTCAGGTTGTCATGAGTAGCTTTTAGTAAGCAAAGTTCAGAGTGTCATGAGTAGTTATATGCTAGCATAGTTCAGGGTGCCATGAGAAGCTTTTCGTAAGCACATTTCAGAGTGTCATGAGTAGTTATATGCTAGCATAGTTCAGGGTGCCATGAGAAGCTTTTAGTTAGCAAAGTTCAGAGTGTCATGAGTAGGCTTTTAGTTAGCAAAGTTCAGAGTGCCATGAGTAGTTATAATATTAACATAGTTCAGGGTGCCATGAGTAGCTTTAAGTTAGCAAAGTTCAAGTTGGCACGAGTAGTTATATGTTAACATATTTCAGGATGCCATGAGTAGCTTTCAGTAAGCAAAGTTCAGGGTGCCATGAGTAGCTTTTAGTAAGCAAAGTTCAGGGTGCCATGACTAGCTTTAAGTAAGCAAAGTTCAGGGTGCAATTAGTAGTTATATGTTAACATAGTTCAGGGTGCCATAAAAAGCTTTCAGTAAGCAAAATTCAGGGTGCCATGAGTAGCTTTTAGTAAGCAAAATTCAGGGTGCCATGAGAAGCTTTCAGTAAGCAAAGTTCAGATTGCCATGTTTAGCTTTCAGTAAGCAAAGTTCAGGGTGCCATGGGTAGCTTTTAGTAAGCAAAGTTCAGAGTGTCATGAGTAGTTATATGTTAACATATTCAGGGTGCCATGAGAAGCTTTTAGTTAACATAGTTCAAGGTGTTGTTTGTAGCTTTTACGTCGCAAAGTTCTAAGTGCCATGAGTAGTTATATGTTAACATAGATCAGGGTTCCTTGAGAAGCTTTCAGTAAGCAAAGTTCAGGGTGCCATGAGTAGCTTTTAGTAAGCAAAGTTCAGGGTGCCTTGAGTAGGTATAATGTTAACATAGTTCAGGTTGTCATGAGTAGCTTTTAGTAAGCAAAGTTCAGGGTGCCATGAGTAGTTATAAGTTAACATAGTCCAGGGTGCCATGAGTAGCTTTTACTTGGCAAAGTTCGGGTAACCATGAGTAGCTTTTACTTGGCAAAGTTCGGGTAACCATGAGTAGTTATATGTTAACATAGTTCAGGATGCCATGAGTAGCTTTAAGTAAACATAGTTCAGGGTGCTACGAGTAGTTATAAGTTAACATAGTTCAGGATGCCATGAGTAGTTATCAATTAGCATAGTTCAGGGTGCCATGAGTAGTAATCAGTTAACAATTAGTAGATTTCAGTTAACTATAAGTTACTTTCAGTTTACAAAGTCCTTGATGTCATGAGTAGTTATTAGCATAGTTTATGTTGCCATGAGTAGCTTTTAGTAAGCAAAATTCAGGGTACCATGATTAGTTTTCATCATCATGAAAACTACAGATAAAATCAAAGTTGATCTGTGAATATATTTAATAGAAATATATTCTACATGTAACAAATTTTCTTTAAGGTCTTAGAGCCGTTAGAAAATATACGTATTTCAATTGTCAATTATTTCAATTATGGTTATATAAGGGAGAATACTCAAAATTTTAATCTATAATGTTTATGTTAGAGTTAATTCCCTTGCACCGCGATTGAATGCATTTTTTTCTTTCAATTAAAATGTATTATTTGTTTGCTTCTTTTACATGAGCCCTTGTTAATTTTTGTTATCTGCTAACATCTTATTTGCCGTTGAAACTGTACTTTTGCAAATTTTTAGTGCTGCCAGAATACTCGGAACAAATGTTTCAATGATGAAATTAGAATTATCTATTTTGCATGCAAACACATATCTATTCCAGCTCATGAACTAATTTTTGGGATGTAATAAAAGACTACAGTATGTGACGTAGTGCAAGTAATCAATATAAACAATTAGATATCAACATTGTGATTGACACAAAAGTTATGATAAGTATTAAAATCAGGAATCAACATATGAACTGATCAGTATTAAACTCTAAATCAATCGGAATCAATATTTAAACCTGGATCAACCGAAATCAATATTGAAACCGTGATCAATATCAAAATTGAAAACACAATATTGAAATTGGTATCAATATTGAAATTGGTATCAATATTGGAATTGGAATCAATACTAAAATAGGGATAAATATTAAAATCAATATCAAAAGCGGTATCAAAATCGTAATCAGTGCTAAAATCAGGAATATTTAATAAGGGAGTAATACTAAAATCAGGATCAATATTGAAATCGGAACCGGTATGAGCTTGATTAGTACCCCTATATTATAAAGATCTAAATCAAAATTACTTTCCTGTGCATCGGTCGAATGTTTCTCCACCGTTCACTTTTTTCATGTAACGTTTGTGTATTCAATAAGCTGCTGCTAAGGGAGCGTGAATCAAAATTGGAATTTTAGTAAATGTTAGGATTAATAATGATCAATTAATGTGAAATTTGAATAAATTATTATTATAACATATAAGGGTCAAAAATTAGCATCCTGATCGTCATCCAAAATTGATTAAATTAATACATGTATTAGGATAAATAATGATCTATATCAAACGTTGAATTATGTTAATGTGAAATTAGGATAAATAATGATCAATACCAAACGTTAAATTATATTAATGTGAAATGAGGATAAATAATGATCAATATCAAACGTAGGGTGAATGTGAAATTAGGATAAATAATGATCAATAACAAACGTAGGGTCAATGTGAAATTAAGATAAATAATGATCAATATCAAACGTTAAATAATGTCAGTGTGAAATTAGGATAAAAATGATTAATATAAAACGTAGGGTCAATGTGAAATTAGGATAAATAATGGTCAATATCAAACGTTAAATTATGTTAATGTGAAATTAGGATAAATAATGATCAATATCAAACGTTGAATTAGGTTAATGGGAAATTAGGATAAATAATGATCAATACCAAACGTTAAATTATGTTAATGTGAAATTAGGATAGATAATGATCAATAACAAACGTAGGGTCAATGTGAAATTAAGATAAATAATGATCAATATCAAACGTTAAATTATGTCAATGTGAAATTAGGATAAATAATGATCAATATCAAACGTAGGGTCAATGTGAAATTAGGATAAATAATGATCAATATCAAACGTTAAGTTATGTCAGTGTGAAATTAGGATAAATAATGATCAATATCAAACGTAGGGTCAATGTGAAATTAGGATAAATAATGATCAATATCAAACGTTAAATTATGTCAATGTGAAATTAGGATAAATAATGATCAATATCAAACGTTAAATTATGTCAATGTGAAATTAGGATAAATAATGACCAATATCAAAAGTACGGTCGATATGAAATTAGGATAAATAATGATCAATATAAAACGTTAAATTAGGTCAATGTGAAATTAGGATAAATATAAAAATAGGGGTTAATATCAATAAGTGTATATCATACCAGGATCATGTACAAAAATATCAATTATAGAATTAGGATCAATTTCATATAATAATATCGAATTAGGGATTATTATTTATTAAGATAAGGATCGTATTGAAAATAAATAGCATCAAAATAAAAATAAAAGTTTTATATGATCTGGATAATTTCTTGAAATTGGATTAACATGTGGCAGATCTTGCGTAAGACAATTTCTTATTTGATAGGCAGGAAATTGACAGTTTTTATTCAACGTTTTAATGTATATAATGAATTTTGATCTAATATAGAATTGTGAATGCTAGCCCAATCATGTAAACGTATAACAAAATTCAATGTTAGCATAATGTCTTTGATATTTTCACCAAATGGCAATAAACGACAATAATACCCAACTCGATCAGGCCAAACCAGTCATCCATTTAACAAAATTTCAAATGGTCTACAATAATGGAATATCATGTCCAACCATAATGAAGTCTTCATTAAAAGTCTCGCTTCCTATTGTTATAATTAAATCTGATTTGTTTTCCATCAACAAAGTGAACGCTTATTGCCCGCTATAAATTATTTTCATTGACTTAAGCGACATCATTTTCATTAACTTAAGCGGAAACAGTTGTTAGGTCATACAATTGGATTCTGGGTAATAGGATGACGGGGCATTTGCAGGAAAAATAAATTGGCGGCGGTCCCACGAGACTGTCTTCTGATGGAAGGGAAAACCATCGAATTAAGTGGAATTTAATGTCGTCTGCTGGCTAAAGATTAATTGAAAAGGTCGAAATGAATCTTCAGTGTACAGCTTGGGTAAAAACATCCATCTGCAAGTCAATTTTTGAAAAGTGTTTTTTCCAGCACATATACAATACACGAGCATATACATTTAATTTAATAAACTGTGAAAATAGAATAGATATAAATTATACTAGTATTAGTAATTTGTACACTTCTAGTTGAGAAAAAAAATGATTCCATATTATTCCCGACATGATCTTTGGATTCTTTCATATGAGGAAACTATATCCAGCTAGCTTACGGAACATCGGTGGATCAACTCAGGTGCCCGTTCATGTGCTTGAAATAATGAACGGAAGGGCACTTGAGTTCTAAGCTAGAACTTTGCCATATGACCTATATTGTGTTGGTGCGACGTAAATCCCCCCAAAAAATCCCCCCCCCAAAAATCAATGCGAATGACAAATAACGAAAGCAAGAATAAATGCGAATTTTGTGACATAGTATTTATAATAAGACTTAACAGCCTTTTTAATTTGAGACCACCTAGTGCGGGGACCATAAAGCACAGTTTAACACTCACTTAAAAGTTAAAGACAATTTGAATTATGATAATATATTTTATGATTTGTGATGTTGTATCGTTAAAATAAGTCTTATATTGACTGAGAAAAACGTAATTCCAAGTTACTAGACATTTGGAGTTACTAAATTAATAACCATGAAAAGTTTAATTTTAAGGCAATGGGTATACTTTTAAAAACCCAAATTTTTTTTAGGAGTTTTTCCATCCCCTTCTTAAAATTTTTGTCTTTTATCATTTAAAGGGAAAATTTTTATTTTTTTGTTTGAATATTTTTTTTCTATAAATGATTAGCTTACTTACTTTTTAAACTTTCTTTTTGTTCACCTTTATAGTGGGTTTATAAGTATAAAAAGGCTCCACATAGAATTACTTTAATATTTTGTTGTGACGAGTGTTGGGGCAAGGTTTTTGCCATGCTAAAATTTATAGTTGTTAAAAAATAAAAACCAAATTTTTTTATAACGCGCTAAAATGAAAAAATTTTTTTTTTAAATTTTTGTTTTTTTTTGTTTTTTTGTTTGTTTGTTTTTTGTGAAAATCTTGCGGGTTAAGAAAGTAACCCAATGAAGGATACCCAAAGGGGGGATGTGGGATAAAATTGATAAAAGTCAGGTATAAAAGCCCCTTTGTATAATTTTACAAAGACACAGCTTGTTTTGATAAAAATACTGTACGTAGAAAAGGAAACCCGGGATTTTAACATTGGGAAAAATAAAAAATCGCAGGAACCCAAAATTTACCCCATAAAACCCCCAATCTGAAAGATTTTTAAATTTAAATTTATTGTGGGGAAGTTTTTTAAATTTTAATTGGATATGCCCAAATTTTGAGGGAAGATTTTGCCCTTCTTTCCACATTTCCCTTTAAAATTTTCATCACATTTAAATTAATAAATTTTAAAACCCCAAGGCGGGGGGGTTTTTAACTCCCCCCCAATTTTTTTACACTTTTTTTCAACAAATACCCCTTTCCCCGTCTGCTTAATTAAACGGTTCGAAGGGAAGGCGTGAACGGGTGTTTCCGATTTCGTAACATGGACCGGGTTAAAGTAAAAAAAATATCCGATCAGCTTGATACGACCGAATCTTCTCTTTATGATTGAAGAGTCATCCTTTAATTTTTTTGACCGAACTTTTGCCGTCTGGAATATTGAACCGGTACATATCGTACAAGTGGATATCAAGTTTCTGGAGTATTTTTTATTTGAACAAAGTTGACGGTTGACAACTTGAGAAATAATTGAAACAGTCGGATGTATTCGAATGATTTTGGTAGCTTTTGTCAGCGATGGAATGAGAAACAGGTATGTACTTTTATCATACTATTAATTGTTTATTCTAATTTTCACTTTTAATCGTATCAAATATCTTAATATAAACTTATCATATTATTTTCTCTCTCAAAGATTTCCGTCATTTACAGACTGAATGAAATCCTTACGTATAATTAAATGGTTTGTTAAGCCTCAGAAATTGATAAATGTTTCGTTCTGTGAAGAAGGCAAACATTAGTTTTATGAACTTTGTATTAATTGATTTAGAACGATAATTTATAAACAAAATAAAGAGTGATCAATGCGACCTTATGTGTCAAAATGTAAACAAAGTGGTTTTTTGAATTCCATTCCAAAAACTAGATCACTAAACTTTTACTAAATGCCAAAATGGAAAGGACGCCGAAAAAAATGACTCGGCTATATTGTCAATGAGCTCTTTTTTTTGACAATGTAATATAACTTGTGACCAAAAATAATAAAGAAAAAACTTTTAAGAAATAATAGCATTTTCGATGCTTCATGGGCCTTTAAATGTTTTTCTTGATAATACTGTCCGTTGAAAAAAAATGAAAACAAAAACAAAACAAAAACGATTTCTAATTTTGATTTTTAAATTCTGATAAAAACGCTTTAGTTTGATATCTTAAAAAACAATCCATGCTAAATATTAACCTCGTGGATGTAACTGATTTTATCCCCGCGACCAGTGCAGACCAAGAACAGCCGACACATCTTAGTCTATTTAAAGATTTAAGCGTGGTTAGGGTTTTAAACGCAAGTGCTGATTTAGTAATAAGTTTGAATACAGTTTCTTTTTAAATATTAAGAAGTTATATAAAATTGAATTAAATATTCTGTTTTGCATCCTCAATCCCGTATTTACTTGCTGTCGCACAGTGCCTTTCAATCTAAAATCCTGCGTATATATACATGTACATGTATAAGGTAAGTTATAGGAGTATCTTGATCTGGAACTTTTATATGATTCAAAAGGATTTTACTGGACCAGGATCCGGGCGTCATTTTAAAAAAGGATTTTACTAGGCTAGGTTCAGAGCATCATTTACAAAAGCTAATGTGACTTTTTACTGAATTCATTATTTTAAATAATTACTTCATAACTTTTGATTTATTGCCCTTGGCGCTATACATCCGGGCATATTACTCGAATAAGCATTGAATTATTGATTTCATACCTTGAGTTATTGTCCTTGGTGCCACACAGCGTGACTGATTTCTCGAGTAAGTGTCTTAATATTCACTTCATATCTTTTGAGTTATTGCCCTTGGCGCCACATAACGTGGCTTGAATATGCTTTTAAAATTTGACTTTTTATCTTCTTAGTTATTTCCCTTAGCGTCACACCACGCAACTGGTTACTCGAATAAGTATTTAAGTTTTGACATCATAACTTTTGAGTTATTGCCCTTGGCATCACACAAAAAAACCGGATGTGGCTGATTTTCTCTACATCTCATTAAAGAAAAAAGTATAAAACTATATAAGACAAACTTTTCAAATAAGTCTATTATTGCTGACGTTTTTTTTTCGGCGAAAAACCCTCCCGAAAAACAGTTTTACTTCCTGTAAAAATTTTCAGGAAAAAAACTGAATATATTTAAAAATTTTTATTGGGTTCCCTTTTTAAAATTAAAAATGGAAAACTAGAAAACTTTATTGGCCATTCTAAAATAAAATGTAATGGATAAGTCTTGCCGTTTTAAAATAAAATTTCAAGGATAATTATAAAATAAAGTGTTTAGGAAAGTTTTTGCCATTATAAAATAAAATGTAAAGGATGGTTCTAAAATCAAATGTACTATATATTTCTTTAACTTTCTTATTAAATTGCTGAGATATTTGAATTCTTTTAACCATACTTCCTCCCACAAAACATTTTACACTGCGTTTAGATATCATTTTCTAGTGGACAGTTTATTTAACATAAGAACTTACTAAGTTTATAATACACACAAAACTTACTAAATGCTGTCCAAACAACGACACCACCAAAAACGTTCACGATCCTGTAAGTTGAAATAAGTTTATATGAAAATACCGAAAAACACACCAAAAATATGAACTTAACAGGTACCCTCAGTTTATGCTGTTCAAATTATACGTATGGTCACTGATGTTTTCAATTGATATATTGTTTTACTTTTTATGCCCCCGCCATGTAATGGCCGGGGCATATAGTGTTACCCTGTTCCGTCCTTCCGTCATTCCGTCATTCCGTCCTTCCGTCATTCCGTCATTCTGTCATTCCGTCATCATCAGTTTCCGTTCATTATCTTAGTAATGGTTGCACACATTCAACTCAAATTTGACATATGGATATGTCGTGAGAAAATACAAGTCAAGTTCGAATTTGGTCATGGTTTGATGATTTTTGGCAGAGTTATGCCCCTTTTACTTTAAAATAATATGAAATTTTCAGTTTCCGTTTCATTATCTCCCCAATGGTACAACAACATTCAACTAAAACTTAACATATGGATATGTCATGAGAAAATACAGGTCAAGTTCGAATTTGGTCATGGTTCGATGATTTTTGGCAGAGTTATGCCCCTTTTACTTTGAAAATAATATGAAATTTTCAGTTTCCGTTCATTATCTCCCCAACAGTACAACACATTCAACTCAAATTTGACATATGGATATGTCGTGAGAAAATACAGGTCAAGTTCGAATTTGGTCATGGTTCAATGATTTTTGGCAGAGTTATGCCCCTTTCACTTTGGAAATAATATGAAATTTTCAGTTTCCGTTCATTATCTCCCCAATGGTACAACACATTCAACTCAAACTTGACATATGGATATGTCATGAGAAAATACAGGTCAAGTTCGAATTTGGTCATGGTTCGATGATTTTTGGCAGAGTTATGCCCCTTTTACTTTGAAAATAATATGAAATTTTCAGTTTCCGTTCATTATCTCCCCAACAGTACAACACATTCAACTCAAATTTGACATATGGATATGTCGTGAGAAAATACAGGTCAAGTTCGAATTTGGTCATGGTTCAATGATTTTTGGCAGAGTTATGCCCCTTTCACTTTGAAAATAATATGAAATTTTCAGTTTCTGTTCATTATCTCCCCAATGGTACAACACATTCAACTCAAACTTGACATATGGATATGTCATGAGAAAATACAGGTCAAGTTCGAATTTGGTCATGGTTCGATGATTTTTGGCAGAGTTATGCCCCTTTTACTTTGAAAATAATATGAAATTTTCAGTTTCCGTTCATTATCTCCCCAACAGTACAACACATTCAACTCAAATTTGACATATGGATATGTCGTGAGAAAATACAGGTCAAGTTCGAATTTGGTCATGGTTCAATGATTTTTGGCAGAGTTATGCCCCTTTCACTTTGAAAATAATATGAAATTTTCAGTTTCTGTTTATTATCTCCCCAATGGTACAACACATTCAACTCAAATTTGACATATGGATATATTTTTGGAATGCCCAGGCCAAGTTGGAATTTGGTCATGGTTCAATGATTTTTGGCAGAGTAATGCCCCTTTCACTTTGAAATTAATATGAAATTTACAGTTTCTGTTCATTATCTACCCAACTACTCAAATTTGACATATGGATATGTCAAAGGAATGGGCAGGTCAAGTTTAAATTTGGTCATGGTTCGATGACTTTTTGGCAGAGTTATGTCCCTTTCACTTTGAAAATAATATAGATACATCTTAGGAATAAGCAGTTTAAGTTTGAATTTGGTCGTGGTTCAATGATTTTGGACAAACTTATCTTTCTTGAAAGTTGTAAAAATTTGGAACTTTCAGTTTCAGCACTGAAATGTATGTAGCCATTATTTTGGCTACAAATATGAAATATGCTATTTTCAAAAGGTTTAGACTGAATAATTTCAGTGCCTTGAACATTGTATGAAAATGGTTTGTGTTAACATTGAAAAGTTTTAAGGGCTTTGAACTTAAAATGAAAAAAAATTATTTGTGCAAACAAATTTGGAACTAAATATTATAACATCTGAAATTTTGGCTGCAAGCGGGGGCATCCGTGGCATGATGACACATTTCTAGTTTTGCAAATATTTTGCATATTAATCAAGTATTTATGAATATAACTGCCTACCGCCTGCATAGATGTTGGTGCTAGTAATTGAGCTCACTTACCGGAACACGACATGTTCATTTAGGAACACAGAAAATCTTACAGTGTTCCATTGTTCAAGTTGATTATTCTGTCAATTTTAAAAAAAGGTAATTTTACCGATGAAAGGTTCCTTACCTATGTTCGTGTTTTCAGAGTTTTTCAAATTTCGTTTTCATTAAACTTTAATTGTTTCAGTCAGTTTTTGTGCCCCCACTTTAGTGGCGGGCATTTAGATTTACCCTTGTCCGTCCGTCCGTCCTTCCGTTCGTCCGTTCTCTTTTGTGTCGCACGTAACTCAAAAAGTATTTGACCTAGAGTAATGAAACTTTACAGGAATGTTGATCAGCATGTGTAGTTGTGCACCTGGGTATTTTCGTGTGGATAGTTTTAGTATTTTTAGAGTTATTGCCCTTGACTAAGTAAAATTTTGCAATTTTCAACTTGTGTCGCATGTAACTCAAGAAGTATTTGACCTAGTCTTGAAACCTTACAGGAATGTTGATCAGCATGTGTAGTTTTGCACCTGGGTATTTTCGTGTGGATATTTTTAGTATTTTTAGAGTTATTGTCCTTGACTTAGTAAAATTTTGCAATTTTCAACTTGTGTCGCATGTAACTCAAAAAGTATTTGACCTAGAGTCATGAAACTTTACAGGAATGTTGATCAGCATGTGTAAATGCGCACCTGGATATTTTCGTGTGGATATTTTTAGCATTTTTAGAGTTATTCTTGACTAAGTAAAATTTTGCAATTTTCAACTTGTGTCGCATGTAACTCAAAAAGTATTTGACTTAGAGTCATGAAACTTTACAGAAATGTTGATCAGCATGTGTAGTTGTGCACCTGGGTATTTTTGTGTGGATATTTTTAGTATTTTTATTGTTATTGCCCTTGACTAAGTAAAATTTTGCAATTTTTAACTTGTGTCGCATGTAACTCAAAAAGTATTTGACCTAGAGTCATGAAACTTTACAGAAATGTTGATCAGCATGTGTAGTTGTGCACCTGGGTATTTTTGTGTGGATATTTTTAGTATTTTTATTGTTATTGCCCTTGACTTAGTAAAATTTTGCAATTTTTAACTTGTGTCGCATGTAACTCAAAAAGTATTTGACCTAGAGTCATGAAACTTTACAGGAATGTTGATCAGGATATGAAGTTGTGCACCTGGGTATTTACAATTGAATTAATTTAGTATTTTTAGAGTTATTGCCCTTGACTTTTGTGCATTTTGCAATTTTCAACTTAAGTCGCATTTAACTCAAAAAGGATTTGACATAGAGTCATTTAACCTTACGAGAAGTTTGCTCAGCATATATAGTTTTGCACCTGGGGTTTCGCTTGTGGATTTATCCAGTATTTGTAGAGTTATTTCCCTTGACTTAGTAAAAACCGTTTCATTATGTTGTTATTTGTTCCTTGAGTGCTTGAGTTAGAATCAACCAACTTTACAGGAATAATGATCAACATCACTAAATTACAGGAATAATGATTCACATCGCTTTGAAGCTATGCACCTGGGTCTTTTCATGTGGACTTTTTTCAGTTTTGTTAGAGTTATTGCCCTTGACTTACAGTAGTATAAATTAGCAATTCACAAGAATGTTGGTCAGCATGTGTACTTATGCACCTTTGGGTTTGCTTGTCGTATATTCAGTATTTGTAAAAATTTCTAGCCCTTTACTTAGTAAAAGATTTTTAGTTTTCAAAAAATATTTGACTTAGAGTCATAAGATTGACAGAACAGTGGCGCGGTGGGGGCACCCGTGTCCTATGGACACATTTCTAGTTTATATCTAAAATGACATTTGGTATATATAAAAGATTAAACAATTTACATTGACAGTAAAAATGAACTGTAAAGAAATTATTAAGTACAACATAAATTGCTCTATTTGAATGCGGAGTTTAAATTTGGCTCTGGAACTCCAAACCACAGTTAATGTGGTGGATGGGGGCTATGGACCACTTTTAGGTATATCTTAAGTTATCGCAATTGTTTTTGTTTTTGAAACAAAGGCCGGTTGACAAAGATTTTGCAGTGTTTTCTTTTTTTTCTTTTTCATCATAGCTGTTTGCATTAAAATAGAGATAAAACCTTTTTAATGATGTTTTTTTTTAATTCATTATCCTTTTATTTCTGTTTGCAATATTTTATTTAGTTCTTTAAATAATACTGACAATAATGCAAATGATTACAAAATTTATCAAGTCAAACGTAAAAACAAGTAACAGGCACACCTAACAAAAACTGTAAAATAAAGTGTGTTCTACTTTGAACAGACATCAATATGCAAGTTAATTTCTATATTTACAAAATGGTGTTGTTTTTTTCTTAGTTACAAGAAATTGCTGTCATAGATAAGCAAGCATTTCTACCATTTCTATACGTACTGAAAAAAATAAAATAACATATGCAAGTTAACCAGTTTTATTTCGGCCGAGTATCTTTTCTAAAGATATTTCTTGTTCTTTTTGCCGCGTTAAACGCATCATTTCTCTGGAATATTTGTTATTATGTTTCAAAGTCATGGTTTAAAAACTAGACACGATTACATGAAACGAATGTCTCTACAAAATCATTGCACGCGAAGATGTCCGGAATAAAGAGAAGACGATCTGAAAATGACTTAATGACAATATAATTTGCTATAGTTTAAGGTTTCAAATGTATGAACATTACGAAAATTAAAGCATCACTCGCCTTGTTTTAATTGACAAAACAGGGTATTTATTAGGAACTAATCATTTTAATGTTCATTAGGGAAACGTGACTCTTACATGACGGAGACATTGTGAAATGTACTTTTTCTGTAAAAAATGTACTTTTAGAAAGTCGATAGCCATCACAAAGAAAGCCGAACGCTGTTTAGAATCTAATCGCTGATTGGTTGATATGCCATCGATTGATTGTTTTTGTTTTGTTTGTTTTTTGTTGTTGTTGTTGTTTTTCTTTTCTTTTTCTAATAATAAGTAACAGCAAGTAACCATGAAACAGACTGTCGTTGTTTGTATTTGTTAAGAATTATATAAGAAAAATATCAGGATTACTCTACTGGCGAGTGTTCCGCATAACGTTAATCGCAACTGTTCGGTCCTTTCCGTCAGTCTTCAGATAAGGATGATTAGGCATAACGTACGGAATTTGCCGAAAATGAACGAATATATACGACTTACCGATTAAAAGAAATAATTGAAAGAAAAGGATCTTTGCTTTTGATATTCACCACCGAGCTTTACAACTTTAGCAGGCTTTCACTTTCCATTATCATAATGATAAATGTATTAATTTGTGAAGCAATAAACCAGCTTGTTCGCACGTGCATATGTCATTGTGTTTGTGTTGAGAGGGGGTGGTAGGTGCATATGGATCAATTTACAAATGTACGCACATTAGAATGTTGTCATTTGGTTTTATTCGGTTTTAAAGTTACTTTATTTTAAACTGTCACAATTGAAATATTAGTTAAGAAGTGTGAACCACGGGGGGGGGAATCACGTGACTTTGTATAGTAATACCCACGAGAAAATGGCGACTGCTGAGCCCCGGTAAGTACCTTATTATGTTAAATTAAGGTGACAAACGTTTCTTAAATCAAAACAAAACCTAGCGTATCATATGCGCGTTAATTTTCTTCAAATGATAATACAAAGTGCATTATCCTACGTTTTGTGGTTTTTGAGAACATTGTTTGAATTGTGTGAAAATTGCACATTCAGCGATAGTAATTCGCACGAAGCAATATAATTTGGTACAAAAATAAATGAAAATAAACTTACTTTCTGCACTTAAGACACAAAATCAATCATTTTATTGACATCTGTTATCGTAGAAGTTCATATAAAATGTCTTCTCCTTTGCGTTTTTGGTCCAAATTGCAAATACTGAAAAATAAATGATGGTGTTTTAATATTTCCTTCTGCACAGTTATTTCTTTATAAATCTAGTTCTAAAGATAACGGATGTGGGTCCAGTCTAACGTGAAAAAGGGCCAAGTGTAACGTACATTGTTGAGTATCAATGTCAATGTCTCATTTAGTTATTTTAAGTTAAGTAATCTTTTATGAAATTATATGAATATGAATACATGTATTATGGAATAATATGAATTATTATTAAAATACTCTCTCGATATTTGTTTCTCTGTCACCGTTGACGGAACACACTTGCAAATTTGAAACCAAAAGAATTATAAAATAGTTTCGTCACATTTAAGTAAGCTATTGGAAACTGTGCTTGAAACTTACTATTTTGTTTTCGTGTAACTTACTATCCAGAAATTGATCGTTTTACTTACTAAACACTTGCAAAGAGCATTTGTAGGCTACAGACCTTCGAACAAAATTTTATATGGAATTCTACAAGAACAGACGTCAATAAAATGATTGATTTGGTGTCTTTAGTGCAAAAAGAAGGCTTATTTTCATTTATTTTGGTACCAAGTTATATCGCTTCGTGCAAATTACTATCGCTGAATGTGCAATTTTCAAACAATTCAAACAATGTTCTCAAAAACCACAAAACGTAGGATAATGCACTTTGTATTATCATTTGAAGAAAATCAACGCGCATATGATACGCCAGGTTTTGTTTTGATTTAAGAAACGTTTGTCACCTTAATTTAACATAATAAGGTACTTACCGGGGCTCGGCAGTAGCCATTTTCTCGTGGGTATTACTATACAAAGTCACGTGATTCCCCCCCGTGGTGAACGTAACAGTTAAAGATAACAATATGATTTCAATCAACATTTTTATTTATTTATTTATTTATTTTTGTATGAATACAATGTATTCATAGATGCCAATATTAAAACCTGGTTGATTTTAACTTCAGTAATTTGCTTGGTTTTGGAAATCAATAATTATAAAATTTTGTCATGAATTTTCAAATGATTATTACTTCTCTGTATAGACGCTATGAAAGAGAAAACACCCAACGATTTAGATAGCTTAAAGGAAGTGACATAGAAGCAACTTTAGCACACGATTTGCGACGTTTGGACGAGCGAGACAAAGTGTTGATACTGTTTTCCGGTATATACCAAACAAGGCGCTTAAATGATTAAATTTAAAAACATGCCTTTTCACCCGCCAAAATGCACTTTAAGACGTCTAAATTATCTTTTTATACCGATTTATGTACGATCATAAATGAAAAATGTAAGAATCGGCGAAAAAAGCAGCATTTTTCTACTTTGTGATTATGATTTCTGCGAGCGTCTGGTGGTACTGCTCCAACACTGCATGTAGTGAGTTAAATCCATTTAAGACAAGTTATGCAAAGCAGCGATTTCAAGTTTGCGCCTTCTCGTTGGCATGATAAAATAAAGATGAACAAGGCAAAGGCAAGATGCACAGGACGCAGCCTAAAACTAAACTTTTTTCTGACCTTCTTTTGAATGGATAATATGACTTTTTACTACGTCTGCCCACACATTTGTCGTCTGCTTTCTCCTATAAAACACGCGGGTTTTTTTTAACTCAATGAAACTTCATCACACATGTTCTTTGCGCACGGTATTGTAAGAAACTGTGCAAGAATTATGGGAAATTTATTTCCATATTTCAGATTATGTCAAACGACCAGTAGTACACGTTGTTCTTATGAAGTGTATATAACGACATGTGAAGTATTAAACGTCCTCTTATAGTCACAGAAATAGCGCGTGTGCATGTCGCACGCGAATTTTCAAGAAAAGGGAATAATGAACTTTCGTTTGAAACGGCATCTGATTCAGTTTAAGAGGCAATTTAGTTCTGAAAAAGGAAAAAAAAGTTTTACTTTAGATGTAACAACGTGGTAGAAATAAAATTGTTTGTAGGGGTTTTAAATGTCCAAGCAGGAAGTGATGCAGGAAACTCGATTTATTATCAAGTCCCCACAAACCCCTTAAAATAACCAACAACAACAACAATAACAACAACAAAACAACAACCAAAGCATTTGTTTACATGTATCTCCTTTGTACTTTGCATTTTTTAGTTTTCGAATTTTATATATCGCTAGTCAAAAACAACAACAAAGAACACCCCAGCGAACTTGTATGTAAATTTTGGTCTGAACAGATATTAAAAGACCCTGGTATAATACACGTGTATATCCGCATATGTTTCGTAACTTACTTTTAAGAATAAGCACAATTTGAATTTATTCACAATTATAACAATTACATTGCGTTTAATTGTCCACCATTCTATGTATTTTTTTTAAACTTTAGCGAAACGGTTTTAGTGCGCATGCGCTAATATCATTCGAACTTCTGTAATATCACGTGATCATAGATAAAGAACGTGATTGCTCTGCTACATGTCAAAAACATGAATATATTTTCAAATAACCAACCAAAGGCATGACAAAATGTATCACGTAACTTCGCTGAAAATATGGTGTTCATTCAGAGCTTTCTCCCCTCGCGTGATACCAATCTGTCCGAATACCAGCTCTTTCGCTTTAACGTAGACCGTTTTAGGGTTTTTAGCATTCCAGCTGTTAAATGTTAAAACATGTCTTTAATTGTCTCTCTGTATTTAGTGAAGCTTTATTCGTTCAAGTCTATAACCTTAAAGGTATACATGTATGTGGTATTTTTGAAGCAATTGCAACCATTCGGGTGTTACCGTCATACTTATTTCAAAATCACCGAGGTCTTCCCAATGAACTTGGAGTTACAAGTTGTTTGCTTATTGGTTGAAAACAAAGACACTCCATAAAATGAATAGAATAGCCATAATTTTGTGACGGCCTAAGAAGTTTTGTAACGTACATTGGTGAAAATGAAATGGCCAACTATCTGAGATGGTTCGAGATGAATAACTAGCAAAGTCGTTATCATATACATGTACAAATATCTACAGAATCTTGTTTTAATAGGGTAGTGCCTAACTGATGTTTCCCATAATTTATCCTACATTGGTATGTCAAAAAGTATTACAGTTCTTTGTGTAAAATAGATATTTTTAACAAAAGTTTTGGAAGGTAATGAAAATGTAGTATAAAAAGGATAATAATAGAATATCTGATCTAAAGTTTACAGTATATAAATAACACATAGGTTTGTGTGTAACAGTAAAAAAATATCCCAAGAAAAAAAAACGTAATAGTATTTTTTCCAGGGATGATATTTTATGACTAGTACCCCGAACAAATAAATAATTGGAACACTGTTTATATAGGTTTTAATTTTTTTTATATTTCTACTGTGCAAAAGTACTTTTAACTATGTACCGAAAGAAAATTTTAAGCAATTTGGTACACTTAATTAACAGTAAGAATAACTCACATTGGCATATGGGAAATTAACATTACAAAAAAAAGTGAGGGATATTAACATACAATCTCGTGGCACTTAAATTGTATCACTACAGGGATGTATGTACAAGACAACAAATGAGCATGACACAGTTGCATATCGCATTCCTTATCCTTAATGTAGTAATATTCCACACTATGCTATGCGCAGATGTCCGGTACGACCGTACGACACATTCGGTGCTTTCGGCGCTTTGATTTGCCTGGTTAGAACGTAAACGTTTGTATATAAAAAAAAAAACCAAATTGTTCTAATTTTCATATAACTGCATGCAGTGTAAACAAACTTTTGTAAATAATGACAGAAACACTGACATTTGTAAACATAATAGTGTCGTTTATCTCGATGATTATTACGCCAAACGCTACAAGATAGTTACCTCCCTTCGCACCATCGTGCGGAAATAATTTAAGCCAATTAACCGGCTAAACCCATAAGCTTTTTGGCATTAACCGATTACGTGCAGGGAAGATTATGTTATTGGTCACTACTGAATAAAAGTGGATAGGACACGTACAGGTTCTTGAAATAAAAAAGAAAGAATAATAAAAAATAAGAAAAAAGAATAAATAAATAAAAAATAAAAGAAGAAAAAAAAGGTTAAGAGCTTTTAGAGTTCATTCCCGGTATATCATGCATGACATAAAGTTTTTTGTTTTTTCTAGATTCTACATTTTTTTAATATTTTTAAGCTCGGTAACAGTTTTAAGTCTTTGACGATTGTTTACGGTAATACAGAGTTTTGTCGATACGTGTACACCATACTTTAGTTCCATTCCCCAAGATTACTACTATTATCGGATCATTATTTAGACATCTCGTATTGAACGTGAAACCAAATCACACATCAGTAGTTCAAAATTACATAATCGGTTGAATCCAGATTGATAAATCTTTACGACATCTTTATAATTGGCAAAAAGGCGAGTCTGTTTGCGACACACACACACACATATATACATTATGTATATGAGACAATACATATATAAAGACATGTATTTGTAAAGTCGAAGCGTTCATTTAATAAGTCCTCTTGGAATTTTAATAGAAACATTGTTTGACAGGTAGACTTGGTTTTTCGTAAGTTTTATTTAATTTTATTTTTCAATATTTGGCATCTATTTTCTTATAATTATAAGTTTTTTATTTATTTTTTTATTTATCTATTTATTTATATTATGATTAAATTGATATGACTTACTTTCAACGTATTATTTATTTATTTTTTCGTTTTTTTTTTATCTTTTTTTTTTTTTTTTAGGATTTTTAAGTATTATTAACAATTATAATGGAGTTTTTTGAGTTCATGTTTAAGTTTTTTTTATCATTATTTATAAACAAGAAGACTTAATCGCTTTTTTGGCCCTTTCCGTCAAAGTTCGACTAAGGACCTCGACTCGGTCTAACCTGCGCTACAAAATTAAACATGTCAACAAAAAATATTTAAATACTGAGATTTATTTACATAGTTTATTTCATTATTTATATTAGGTAAAAGTTGGCTAAAATTCAGTAAATTTATAGATATAAAAGTAAAAAATATACATGTTTTTACATACTAGTTAGTATGATTTTAGAAACAGAAAGTACAAAATGTATATCTGTTGACATTATCTTGGATTTGGTTATAATTCTATGTCCGTTTGTATTACAAAATTTATTCTGTTTATCAAAAATCATTTTTAATTATAATATTAACGGAATAAACATTTTATTTGGCAGATTCAAATCAATACATTCGTTTTTTCATTACACAAGAATTACATCCTCTTTTTTTGTTTTGCATCAAAAGTCACCCGGAAGAACTTTTTTAAATCCGTATTGATTCCGGGACGATTATGTTAAAATGTTCCGATTGCCAATGATTTATTTAAATCGGAACACATCGCCGACTAAAAACTCGTCGAATATACATAATCATCTCGGACTTAACATGGATTGAAAAAAAATCTACCACGTTAATTCAGATGTAAACAAAAATAAACAGAGCATGTTATTATTTTATTAAAACGAATGTATTTATTTGACATCCAAAGTAAAATAAAGTTTATTCCGGTTATGTTATGATTAAAAAATACTTAAGACTATGAAAAAAAATTTAAAAATGCCCATTGACGTATAATCATAACAAAATCTGAAATATCGTCAACATGTAAACATTTCTACTTCCGGTTTCTAGAAACATCATGATTAGCATATAAATAATGAAATTTACTTTTATATCAGAAAATATAATTTAGGTGGGCCTACGTTATCATGGAATTGGTTAAGTCTACAACTTCAAGTACTAACTTATTGTTTGTGTACAATTCATGTTTAGTTTAAGTAGTGTACGTTAGACCGTTTTATATATCCAAGGTCCCTATCCGAAATAAGACGGAAAAGGTCGAGAAATTGCGACTTCTCAATCGTATATATTTGGCCGAATACGTATAATTATATTTTGTAGTCTGGAATATTAAGCTGTCCGGCTAGCTCAATAGGTAGAGCGTTGGACGACCCGGGTTCGATTCCCGGACGGCGCAGGTCACTTTCGTTGTGATTGATAACGGTCATTCGCACTGTACCTCTGCTCTTGCAAGTACAAAAGTAATCAGTTCCTTGCGAAAGTTAAGGCAACTAGTACTGGTAAACTGCTTGACAGACTGCCCATGAACGATGCGGTGGCTGAACTGTGCTCTGGTAAATTCAATGTGGCTAACTGCCGTTATCCGGAGTGAAAACTACCAACACCGCCGCCACTGGAATTATTAAGAGTGTTTGAAACAATTTATGTACGGGCTAGGCTAAGACACTTTATTCTTAATAGATTTGGGGCTGTGAGCTAATGTTGTTTAACCTGTTTGTCGGCAATTATTTTCAATTATGTTTCTTTTGCTTCAGAAGAATAAAATACGGCATTTTACTGATAAAATATGTTTTTTTTTCTAGCTCAATGTAATATTCATTATAATTTTGATGAAAAAAAATAAGATTTCCAATTAAGTCGCACTTCGATTATTTTCATTGAATTTGGAGTATTGCCATTATTCAAAAGGTCTCACATCTAATTGGTACCGGGTTGGTCTAACCTTTACACCATTTAAAATTATTTTGTATTGTTTTACTTAAAAGTCTGTTAAAATTGCCTTGACTGTTTGAGGCGAAACGAGAAAAAGTTGGTGCTATTCGGATTTTTTTTCGTAATCGAGAAGATACTTTGTAGGAATTTATAATAAAATCATTTAACTGTATAACTGTAATCATGTTTCTTTTTTTATATGATCCATTTAACGTTCATTGAATAAAAGTAAATAGAACTGTTATCGGGTATTAGAATCCCCTATGGAGAGATCAAACGAAAGTTACCCGGCTTAATCTAATCGTTACGCGGAAAACTTTAATCGAATGTTGCACAAAATAAGTGCAACAATGAGCAATAAATTCCGTCGATTAACAACTGTTAAGATTACCGTGGTGCATCCTTTTAACCTTACCGGTATGTGTACCGTCGTCGTACGGCATATTCTCTCACTAATTGACATAAGCGTCCTTACCAAAATTGGAGAATTTGTTAGAGTTGTTCTCAATCAATTCTTTATTGAAGTCAACCACTGATCATCCATCAAAAACATTTTGTCCGCATCATATAGGGCTATTTAAACAAGAATAAAGACCCGTGAAGTGCGTACTAATGCAAAGCGACGAAAACACTTGTTAAAGGCATAAGCGACGCCACATAGGAGCTGTCCCGCAGTGAATGACAAAGCCGCTTGGCACATTCACTGTGAAAGTACAAAAGATGTTTTCTGACTGGATGAACTTTTGATAATAATGGACAAAATTAAACAGAAATGATTTTATGCCGACATATTGTCATTGCTCGTGATTTTAACCTTTTTCCGCTTGATTTGAAATATTTACAACTAAAATGGTTTTTGAAAGAGAAAATATTTAAGCAGATGTAAATTGAGTTTTTTTACAAACACAGAAAATATTTTCACTTATTTAAGATTCATTTAAAAACTCAATATAGCACTTGTGTAACTTTTGAATATTTGTGTTGGTTGAAGTGCAACTTATAAGTGAAATATGTATAATTAATCAATCCAACAAACTAAAAAGGGATCTACAAAATAAAATATTTCATGGCAAATTATTTAGCAAAATAATCGATCTTGCAATTATTTTTATTTATTCAGTTATTTCTTTGCCAACATTGTTAAAAGAGCAATGTTAATTGGATATTAAATTGAAGAAATATACACGGTGCCAATATATATCCTTTTTTGCATTGTTTCGAAAATAATCACTTTGCCATTTTATCGGCTGATTTAAAACAGTTCTGTATGTTCTTCTCGCTGTTTGAATAGCTTAAAAAGCTTTAGACCAAGACATGAATGAGCATCAAATAATTGTAATATTTCTTGTTGTGGTTAATATTGATGGTGCTTTTTAGCTAAAAAAATGAACGAAAGGCAAGAATGTTGTCGTATGTATGTGTTCATCTTTTTTCCAAGACTCGTATTGTATATTTTCAGCTAAAACATTTAATTTGAAAATGATATTTTCATCGTAAAATTTTTTTGTCATTTCTTGCCCACATTTTGATGCACGTTAGAACAATGTTTCAATATGTTCCACCTATTTGTATAAATTCTGCCGAATGAATTGACTTGGATCAAACTTGTCTGAAACTTGATAGAAATGTGAACACGTATTTGCTATATATACAGTAAGGTCATAAGAAAATCCTTTTTTAAATCAATTATTCCATAGCCAAATTATATTCGAAAGAACTCGTGGTTCTCATAATTTTTAATTCATTTTTCGCATATATTTATTTTGGTAAGTAGATCACGACATGCAATTTGTTAGTTACATTTCTCTCTTGTTGCAGTAATGTTTTGAGACACATAATTGAAGTAAATTATCTTAAACTTTTACAGCTTAGATTTTCTTAATAGTTAAATTTTCTTTATACCAACGGCCAGTTTCATTAACTTTGTGCAATTGTGCAAATATTGGACTCCGGAGAGAAGCCCTGTATTACCCGTTTGACAGCGTACTAATTTTCCGTGTCACCCGCGGATTTATACTTTGGAATGCCAGATGATCGGTGTATCTTCCGGCGAATTACTCCGCATGAGTGCAAATTATTCCGCACGTTGCGGTGAAATTCTGTTTCAACTGACTAGATGTTTGGAGTTTATTTCTGTTTTTAGTATTTAAATTCGTCTGCCTCAGTAGCTGAATTAGTTTTTATTGTTTAGTAATCTCGTTTGACATGAGAAACCACGAGAAGTAATCAAATAGTGCTTGGTCCCGACTTATTCTTCACCAGCACGATAAGCACATGCAAACTATTTTTAGCCATATACAAAGACGCGGGTATAATTCAAATACGTATTTGTATCTTTTTCTCACGGCCTTTTTATGTGTAATTTTACAAAATATTGCTTATACATGCGTAAGAGTTTCAAATTCCATGATTTTTTATATTCCATATGTATGTTGTATGAAGAAGACGAAAATAAATAAATAAATAAATAAACAACAAAAATATGCACTTTTTTGTAAATATGTTTATCTGTATGAACAAAAAAGGGCAATTCCGGTAATTTATAGTGTATAAAGAATTATGAAAAAAGGTTTTTTGAGATTCAACATTTTAATTTAGAATAATTAATGCATAAAAAGGCTAAATAAAATTAAGACAAAAATACCCGAACTAGGTCTATATTATTATCCAATGGATTTCTTTTTTCTTCAATAAATGATAAACGATCTTGTCCATATTGAAAGATGTACGAGGGCTGTCCCATGGTTTGCACGGTTTTAACCCGGTTTGAGTGAAAAGCGTGGTAACCTAAGTAAAAGTGAACATATTTTTATTTTATTTATTCTTACACTGTACGAGGGACATAAAACTTTACTGTCAATCACGTTGCCATCTGTTGTTATATAAACATGTAATTCATGTGACAAATTTAAACGAAATTTGATGACGAGCCTCGCACTTGAACATGAAAAAAACGTTGAGTTACCTCCCTTTGACTTTTACCTGCTTTACATAGATTTCCATCTCTGCCAAGTCTCTGCCAATTACTTTGCATATGCATTATTATATGCTTGTTTCTAGTATTTCATTCCAATAGCAGATCGATATAAAATAAGTCTGTAACAATTTTAGTATTTTACTTACTCGAGAAAAAAGCGTGTTTTAAATCTATGTTTTGTTAATCATAGATTCACAGGTCAAAGTAAATCGTATTAAGTATTGCATAGTATAACATTTATTTATTAAACTATTGTCATCATCATGATCATCATCATCATCATTATTATTATAAAATTTAATGTATTATTTGTTTATATGTTTAACCTTATTTTGAGTTTATATAACAGATAGTTAAATTGATAAATACGGTAAATATTTTGTTAGTTCGAAAAAAAGTCTTCTCTATAACCCTTTTTTTAATAATGTTTATAAAGGTTAATTAGAAATCACTTCGTTACAATCGTTTTGTAAATCAATTAAGGCTGAAGGCATTGTTTAAGCAGGGTTCCATGAAATATACAGCCCCACCTATATTAAAGACCACCTTCAAATAAAGACCAAACTGTAAATAAAAAATACTCTTACACAAATCTTCATTGATAAAAGTACAATTTACAACAGAGTAAACTCCGAATATAGACCATTTGTCTATAAAGACCATGTATGGTATCTCGTTTGGATGGCCTTTATTGACAAGTTTGACTGTACTTGATAATATGGTAATTGACTTTTTTTTTCAAATACGTTGCTTTCTCGTTTCTATATACAGGCATTTAAAAGTTTTTAAAAAACAACGACAAAAAATAAACAAACAAAAAAACAACACACACAGCAACATGCATGAGAACACGAAAAAAACAACAACAAAAAACAAACAACAAAAAAACAACATTATAGTAATTTAAAAGCATCTATATTAAATCTTATCCATAAATATACACACCTTGGGTTTCTTCGCTTATTGAGATGCCACGCGTAAAAAAATAATGAGTCATGATACTTCTTCTTTTTTCAAATAACCAAATAACCAAATTTTATATACAAAATTGTACATTCATCAAAGAACACCCCACATGAGCTATTGCATTTTCTGTGTATATCTGTAAACATATCCAATAATTTTAAAAATACATCAAAAGGACTAATAACATCGAGCTATAGCTTTTACCTTTAATGGCACTTGGTACATTCCGATTTGTTAAATATAGCTAATATGACGTAATTATAAAATATTGTAAATTTGTAAGGTCTTTTTGTTGACGATTTATTAAAGTTTGACAAGTAGAAGGATTGTGGGGTTATTCTTAGAGGGCGGGATGTGAAGATAATTTAGGTGTCGCGAAATGTAGAAACAAATTTCCAACTCTTTGAAGAAGGATTTTGGGGAAAAGAATAAGAACAATGTTTTTTTGTATGTGTACATCTTTTTTCATTTGCAATCAGATTTACAATTGCTTGGCTAATGGTACACGTGTGAATTAAATTTAAATGAGAAATATTAGAAATCCTATAAGATGTCATCTATAATTATTTCTGATTTGCCGAATTACTCTGTCCAGATGCTAAAACGTATATAACCCGTCACATAAAAATATGTCGGATAACTAAATAAATTTTCTTTTTTATTAATATTATTCATTTTCAATAAAAACTCATTTGTTATTTCAATTTTAACGGCTAGAGCAGCAGTGAATTAGACATAGCTATTAGCTCTTTCAGTCGTTGAGGTACATAAAGAAAATTTGAAGGAAAAAAATGTGATCAAACCAGAAACTTCTGACAAAATTTCATTCGATATGTTTGCTGCCCCATTTTTTCGGATTTTTTGGTACTTTTTTCCAAAAACCCGTATGCTTTTACGACAACCTCCTTCACTACTTCACTTAACCCTCTCGCACGCGTCGTCCTTCAACCTTTCCTTATTTCTATTCAATGCTTAGCCCCTTTACATTACAGCAGCATAACAGTGTGTATTCTAAGCTTAATAATGGACTTCCGCCCTTTCAGGCACTGAACTGAGGGTACGGACCCCGTACTCATAACTTTTCTTCTTCTATATTTTCATACATATAAAATATATACATAACATATCCTAAAAGAAAAGAACGGAATATAATATATTAGGTATAAGATTTTATGACATTGATAGCCTTATGAAATCACATATTATCTACTGTACAGTGGTCAGCTTGACCCAATACACCACCTACCACCTCTGCATACCCAAACCCCGCCCCTCTTCATCACCCTACACCTCCCCCTCTCATAACCCCCACTCTGTCAATGCCTCTGTTTTTATTACTCGATTACTAATTTACCTTTTATATTTTCTATATTGTATATCTGCCGGGCATAAGCCAACTCAATGTTAAAAAAATGGCATCCTTCTAATATTGAAAGACATATTCCCATATTTAATAACTATTTCAATATGATTGTAACCAATTAAGACCACGCAAGTGTCTGCTCCACCCCTACCCCTGAATCTCCCCTTTCCCACTCGTACAATATCCCACATCACTACCCCCGCACCCCCGTAATACACAACACATCCGAGAGACTCGATCTTGACTATCCATATCTTTTCGTTCTTTTTTTTTCCCTTTTCGGTTAACGGATTTTCCATATTTAAGCTACGACCAGTTTTTTTAAACCATTTTCCCCACAAATAAACATTTAAGCGAAAGAAATGCGTAAGAAAAAGTATACAAATTCAAACATCAAAATTGTTCAGTTTTTTTTTTCTCTTCTGTTCATTCAATACGGTTATCAGAACAAAGCATTTATATTCTATTGAAGAAAAAAATCAAAATTTGAACAGTCAAGTTATACACTGATGCCAATTCGATTTTAATTGAATTTCATCTCAATTCTATAGTTTTTTTTCTTTTTTCTTCTAAATATGAATTGAAATTTGTCAGCGAGAAACTACGGCTGAAACCACGGGGCTTCGGTAAACAGCGGCACATCAAACAAATGACATACAAAACTTAAAACGTTAGTAAATATATCTGGAGAGAATGCGCCACTGATGATGTCAATGGGCTTTGTTTGAAACATAACTGAAGGTCTTTATCCTAAATATTGAGATTGTCCTTTTTTACGTTTTTCTTTTCTTTCTTTTTTTTAAATCTAAGGCCGAACTTGCAAAAATAGCAACACAGAAAATAAGTACAGACAAATATTATTAGTAAACAATGTACATGGTATAATGTATATATAATTAAAACCTTTTTCGCCGCCGGATCTACTCATGTGCGTGCTCGTGCTAATACATGCACGGGTATCCGAGGTCGTCCTTCATCGGAAAGAGTGTAACATGTTGTTTTTAGAAGTAAAACCAATCAGATTCGTGCTATTCTGTCTATTCGTGAACTGGGCTAAGTTTAAAACAAATTTAGAATTCTACCCTTACATTAATGCAGTTCATGCCATGCTATTATAAAGCTACCCTTTAGTGACCTTAATTCCTAAGTTAGCCTACACCCCCACCCCGGGCACACACACCCATGACGTTTAGTCACAGATATAATGAAAAAGATAAAATAACTGTTGGACTATTGTTCTGACTGCAAGCTTTAAGAACTACACGTAACCAACTTTCGTTCACGTGAACTGTACAAGCCACAGGACCTACCTGTAACTAACTTTCGTTCACGTGACGGTACAAGCTGTAAGACCTACCTGTGTAACCAACTTTCGTTCACGTGAACTGTAAAGCTATAAGACCTTCCTGTGTAACCTATTTTCATTCACGTGAACTGTACAAGCTATGAAAATATGTTTTTAGTTTTTACCCAACTTCCGTTCACGTGAACTGTAAAGCTACAAGACCTATATGTGACCAACTTTCGTTCACGTGAACTGTTCAAGCTATAAGACCTACCTGTAACCAACTTTAGTTCGCGTGAAGACCTACCTGTAATACATTATTTGTTTTGAACAAGCAAAAAGACCTACCTGAATTTTCGTTCACGTGATCAAAAACATAGACAATTTGTGTAATTCGTCATTTTTTAAGCCGCTACTCAGTAGACATCGAAATAAGCGTCAAAATTGTGTATAGTGTATCTGGGTGGGGGATTAATTATCTGAAAAAAATAGTGGTGTTAATTTTCACGTGAAATGATTATCTAAACTATAACCACAAATATATAATTTCAAAAAAAACAATATCAAGCATGGAAAATAGTGCGGGAACTGACAAGTCGCATCTTTTCGCAAGACTTTATTAAATATCATCGAAAAGTGAAACATTTATCGTTGTTTACAATTCCTCATGAAATTTTGAAAATAATTTCTACATAATTTCAACTATTTATCCCTTGATAATAACTATTATTTTCATAATTATGAAATTTAGAAGAAAAAAAACAACAACCTACTCTTTTTGCGTTGTTAGGTTTGACAGAGAAAGAAGTACGTGTTAAAATGCTGGAAGTGTTTTGAAAATTTGTCTTCTGTAATCAAGCACGAGTTTAGAGCATCATTTTTTATCATGTAATACCATCAAAAGATTCACTTTAGATCTAATTACAATTATTACAGAATGCTGTCCATATCAGTACGTAATCAGGTCTAATAATTTCAAACTCGTGTTAAATTAATCGTTGTTATTCATTAGGAGTTTTATCGATGTTTAAATCTCACAGAGCCGTTGCAGATACATAATTCTATTGATAATATCTTTGACAAGTCTTTTCATCCAGGTTTTGACCAAAAACACGCCCACTGCCGCCCAATTCCGCCTTAATGATACACAGGTTTATAAAACACCACGTTGTGAAACTGTTTTTCCAAAGAGTATAATTTTAGACCAATCGTTGGCCGAGACACATTCAATGCGGCGTGACTCCGCCTCTCCCACCTCCTATTATCACAGAGGAACGCCCTGTATTCATTACACTTCCCTCTTTGGTATTGAAGATGCGATTTTATCGAATTCTTGCATTATAAAATCTGTTTAATCTCCAAACAAGGTTAAATGTGTATGATAGAATTTTGGACAGTGAGAGAGATAGGATGTTTTAATTTTAGTTCGTAAGAGTAAAATGACCGGAGTCGCCGCTTTAGTAGGGGTAAGCTTTTCTTTTCATGAACTATAAGAAAACTGATGACAAAAACTTCATTACTGTAACACTGAACTTTTCTTAACGATGTTAAACCAACATCACTTTAAAGTAATATGAAAATGAATCCGTAATTATGGAGAATGTTCCTTGTTTGTTTGCCAACGTTTAATCAACGGCGAAAACGAATTTTTCTAAGTAATAAAGTCGTTTGTAGAGGAAAAGGGGGCGTTCTTGTGCCGGTGCTTTTAAATATACCACTGCAAAAATTTTCATGAAGAAGGGGGCTAGCAAATTAAAATGGGATGTAGTGGATGCTGTTGTTAATGTAGAACAGACTTACTGCCAAATTGCCAATCTTTATGATGTGTTTAGAGTGAGTTAGGTGTTGTATGGCTTAATGATAGGATTAATTAGAATTTATGAGCCGCAAGGCGGCGTTGTGTATACGGAATGCACGGGTTTTACGTGCTTTTCTGTAAAGTATGAGAATCGTGCTATCATAATTCAGGCGGCACGGTGAATTTATTTACTGTTTCAGTTCTAAATAATGCTTTGAGAAATTTATTTCTAAGACTTTTGTTGTGATGATGTTCCAAATGATGTTAATCATATATCTTGAATAAGATGTTGTTGATCAGAGTTATTTTCAAAAGAAATTATGAGATCTTTGAACCGATTGTGTTAAAAATATCATGATGACTTCACATTTTTTATCAGTGTCTTTTTGTAGAAGGAAAAAAATGTAATGTTTATATGTGATTAAAATAAGTGTATAAGAAAGCATTATGACCTAAAGGGAAAAAGGTGGTTGAAAAACTATTCAGTCTAATTTTAACCTAAATGTTTCTAGAAATCTCCTAAGTTGCATAGCTATTGTAAAACACAAACTCTATAAATAGTGTTGTTTTGTAGAAACAAGAATTCATCTGCCTGCCTATAAAAATCACTCTGGAATATATTTTCCTCTCAAATAATCCTAGTTTGTAAAAAAAAAAAGAGAGAAAATTTACCAGTTTTAATTCTAGAAAACCGTCTCTGTAAACAAATTGTAGAATAAAAATTCTCTTAAAATTTGGAGAATATGAATAATGTATAAAAAAAGACACATTCAAACCATACACATAAGTATTTTCTTTCTACCTTTTTTCTTTGTTTTTAAAAGTGATGACGTAACAATGGTATTTATTCGAGAATTTCAATGGACGTCATTCTTATCTAAGTTGTACAAAAATCATCCACATTTTAAAACAATTATATCAATAATTTCAATAAGTTTGTCTCTAAAATGTTCCAGAATTTATCACGAGTCACCATTTTGAGAAACCTGGGTGTGCAAAGATTTTTTGTTTGGTTGCGAGGATACATTTTGGAACAACTGAAAAAAAAAGAAATGTGTATTAGATATTTACATGTATGCATTTTTTTAAATTCTAACTTTCGTAAGATCAGTAAACTGATAATTTTGATAAAAATATTAAATTTTATAGCTTTAAAGTTTAAACTCACGTGTTTTTAGCAATTTGCTTAAAAACTATGAAATTGGACTTGATTGGCATATACATTTAGTGAAATGTGAATGTCACTGTAATTCACGTTATGTTATCATTACTTTTGATTCACGTGTAAACATTGAAGTTGAATCACGTGTAAATGTCAACGTTGATTCATGTGTTAACAGTGACTACGATATGTGATGCAAATGTAAAGATCAACTATTAACAGATATTCCACAAGTGTACACACGAGTAAATATTAAATACTCAGTATGTCTCTTTTTTTGGAAATTCAATGTGTGACTTTGTCTTTAGAAGAAAACTGAATTAGTTATTTGCTGCCCGTACATTAACAAAATTTGCTATATCACCTTCAACTTATATTACTTCAGAAAAGATCTACAAAGTATATTTTCTAAACCCCGGTCTTTTATCTTGTCTTTACATTTGAATGAGTGAGTGAACGAACGAACGTACGAAATAGATAGATATGAATGAATAGATATGATTGTTTGTTTGTTTGTTTGATTGATTGGTTGATTGATTGATTGATTGATTGATTGATTGATTGATTGATTGATTGATTGATTGAATGAATGAATGAAATCTACGTTCCGTTGAAAATTCAGCATAAAAGACATCACAGTTCCTTGCTTGCTGTACACGTGGGAGTCAAGTTTCTAACCATCCGAACAAGACGAGTCAGTTCAAAGCCATGTGATCACTATATAAGCATTTAACACGATTGCTAAGAAACGAATACTTAATTTGTTCACGAAAGCAGGCTCTTATTTAATTCAACGAAATCAATTTGTGGACAGAAGATATTATGAAACAAATTTAAATTAAATTTCTACAGTTCACAATAAACAAACTCAGTATCACGTTTCCAAATTAGATGAGCTTTATGTACAGAGCTATGATATATCTTAACCTCACCACCCTTAATATCTTAAATGGACTTGTCCGTCTTGTCCATCTTTCAATTTGGACAAAACCATTTACCATTTTAAGGAAAAATTTCAGAATAAGCGAACAGTGCAGACCATGACCAGACGACACTGATGTGCCAGCTGGTCTTGGTCGGCACTGGTCACACTCCGCCAGCAGGGTGAGGGTTAGGATTCAGTTTTATTCAAGCATCATTTAAGACATATGAGAACTTATTATGCAACTATAGTGTAATTATTTTATGTATGAAAAATAACATTAGTTTTCTTTCTTATTTGAAATTTTAGCTCTAGTGAATGTCATAACGTATTGTTCTCACAGGTATTGTATATCAAGACACCGACCCCCATCTTCTGCTGCAAAAAAATAATTGGTTTGTAAAATATGTAAATGGTTACACCGATTTAATATACAGAGCTTATCTTATAACATTTTATTATGAAACATTCATTTCAGTTTCTAAGAAAATTGGTTCCTTTAGTTCCGTCAACCAATTTTCTCCGGAAAACAAAATTCGAGATGATGTGTTAAAATAATCGTTATATAAAAGTTAAAAAACAACACATTTTTCAAGGAAGTTTATTACTTACATTTTTAGCACTGAAAAGCACGTAAGAAAGTATTTTCAAAAAGTATGCTAAATGCTTCAACAATATTTCTTAGCTCATTTTAATATAATATTTTCTCTATTGGTGTACAAAAAAATCAAAACGAAATTTTCAGTATCCTGTACTATAAAAACACGTTTTAGATATTGTTGTTTGTCTATTTAAATCAGCACCATTCCTCTGCTTTTTAAGATATTCACCACATCTTAGCAATTATATTTCTGCTTGAATCATTTATTCAAATCTTTAGGTGAATTTTGATGCTGAAATTGGTAATCTAATCCTCATGAAATCCGTATTAACTTCTTATATTTGGACATTTAATAATCCACGAATACGACCTTGAATAAGACCACAAAAAAAACCCAGAGTAAATACCAAAACAGAGCGTTTCAACCGAACGGAAAGAAAGGTTCTTGTATCAATAATATTTAAGGATGTTTATTTAATGAATAGGGATTTAAATTAAAATTTACAGTAGCCGGATTTTGAAACAAATTTTAGGTAGGTGATTAAAATTGCAAAGTTTTACATCTAGAAATACGGTAAAAAGAATTAATAATGGTGTTTAGTACGTTTAGAGAGTTAAGTCTAAATAAAAAAGTTTCAAAATGTCGTCTGCAAAAATTCACAGCGCCTGCTTCTCTTTCTCAACCCTTAAACCTGTTGAATTTGTGTAATGGATTCACCTAGCTATCCATTCAAAATTAAAATAATTTTAAGAATTCTGCAACTAACAGTATAGAGTTAGGCCAGATTGCACGTGCAGGACGTGCATACTGGCCTGGCAAAGGCTAATCACTCTCCAGCAGGAAACGGGTTAAATTCTTACCTTACTGAAAAAAACCGTGTACCACATTTATACCTTTTTACCCCTACCACGCTTAATATCTTAAATAGATTTGTCCATTTTTCATTTGGGCAAAATTATTCATCATATTTTGATTGAAGAGCGAAAAACGCAAACCAGCGCTGCTCTTGGTCTGCACTGGATCGTATTGTTAGATTCTATTTGCCGTCAAGTTGTAATATGAACAAAAGAGATAGTAAAGTAACTACAATATCTTTTCTTTAACATTTGTAATTTTTTTCGAACTGTGATTGTGGCCGCAGCATGCAATATTTAAAACGCTATTGATTGACAGTTGCTTATTAAATTGGTTAAATAAATAAAAAAAATCGTTTCAAGCAATTTCTTCTATCAATATTCCGCCAAAACTCGACAAACAAAGTTAAAATCCGTAATACCTTGTATGCTAATAAGCGTTTCATGGTATGATGATAATTCTCCGTAAGTAGTAAATCAATAAGCGTTTGAGATATAATGATATTTTTTTTTGCACTTAACGAACTATCTCGCTTGCACAATTGAAACAATTACTTGCATTAGTAAAGGAAAGACAAAACAATTTCCTGGGAATCTAACAAGCTATCTTGAATGCCAAGGATTCAAGCGAACAACTTAAAAAATGGCTGAAACATTTTTCATTGGTGAAAATTCATTGAAAAGAATACGTTTACTTACAGTACTGGCACCATTTGTGTCAGGATTTCTCCGGTGTCGGTAAACACTGGCTCTGTAACGTGCAAAGATACCACACAAGATGTCGGTTTGAAGCTTTGCACAAACTACATACATATTTTAAAAATTGAGTAACGGGATTCAAACTTCACCCCCTGGATTTGAAGTCGGGACATTTTTACCACTTTACTACTAGCTTTCCTTCAGATATCATGCTTACTATGGTTTCTAATGGATTTGTGGTTTCAGCCCATGTTAGGTAAACCGACGTCATATGTTAAACTATAGAGCCATCCAAACCACGGTGTATAAAACTAATTGAAACAATAATGCCCAAGTTACTGGTGTATACCTTACTTTGCCATTTTCGTGACTTACTCAACTTGTTATCTGATCAAAAATGGTTTTCGGAATCAATTTTGATAAAAAGCGGTATGGGGAAATCCGGTACAAATTTTCTACTTCGTTCCCTTAATTAACGTACAATGAATATCAACTCTTCAACTAGAAAAACACTGTTTGGTCAGTGCTCTTGCAAAATCAGCCAACCTTTTAGCAAACGATAGGAAGCGCTTGTAACTCCACTTTTTATCGGGGAGATTAAAGGGCAATCAAATCATGGCCGTATAATTTAAAACCGTTTGATCTTTCCGGTGTTCATAATATTACGAATCGAAAAATTAAACGAAATGATTATCGGAAAATAATTTTCCGCTTAGCTAGTAATATTCTATTTTCTAAAGCACAGAGTGATTTATGAAAACCATGATTATTTTATGGCTTTTTAAATAAGGTCATAAAGTAAAGAAAATATGTCTCTTGAAAATCACTAGACGGAAAACGAACAAATTAAATATTTTCTCTTCTGAATGGTTTGTTAGGGAATACAAAGGGGGAACGTTTTTGCTTCTGGTTGTTTATATATTCGAGAAGTTGGAATTATTTTTAAACCAGAGTCGTTGGTTTAATAATGATCGGTCGGGTCCTTATAATTAATAATTATTTCATCCTTCAGATTCAGTAACTAAAGGCTGATTTTGGCTCCCAGATCTTCAAATATGCTTTAGTTTTTTTTCGTAAAAAGTCTTATGTTAATTACATTAGCTGATCAAAATCAAGTTTAAGTTTAGTTAAGTCTCCTTTTGTTTCGTACATCTTGTACATGTACAGCATTGTTTATTATATGCTTATATGCCTGAAAGGCCCATATTTTAAATAAGTTTTTATTCTTTTGTAGTCTAATCTATTATGTTCTGTTCTGTTTTGTTCCGTTCAATTCAATTCCATTCTATACTATTTAACTCTATTCTATTCTATTCTATTCTATTGATGTCAAATCGGAGCAAATGTTATAGCACATTCTGTAGATTAAAAAAATATGTTGCAGTTTTGCTGTACATGTACGTGTATCTTCAAAATGCTTTCGTCTAAGATGGAATAATGATAATGTCTTTGTTGTTGAATTCAAATTTGGTGGGGTTGGGTGGGCTTAGGGCTTTGGGTAGGGGTAAGAGGAACTAAATAAAGGATATATTCATAAATCAGTACTCTAAAGTCTTAAAAATCTTTAATTGAGCAATTTTGCAAAACTTAAGCGTTATCTATTAAAGATGCTTTATGAAGTATTGCTGGGATTTTTTAAATTTCCCGTTTAAGGCAAGTTTTCAGAGCTTAAACCAAAGACTTAAGTTTGAATCCCTGAAAGAATGCCCGGAGAATCCCTTATTTCTACTCCACAAGAAAAGCTGGAAAGGCATTATATGGTCTTTATAATGTGTCGGCTTGGCTCCAAGTCTAACCATATGTTTGAATTTTAACCCAACCTTAAAAGACCACCCTTTTATTGTAGCAGAAACACTTGTTTTATTTTATTATTGGTATAGATAGTTTAAGAGGAGCGATGTCCTAGTGGTTAAGGTGTCTGCCCCTCAACCCGGGGATCACGGGCTCAAGCCCTACTCTGTTCACGACCATGTTTCTTCATATGACACCAGTACTGGTTGGTACTAGGAAGCGGACTCGAAAGTGATTAATATAAATTTCTAGAACTTGTTTTGCAATCGAGCTTAAATAAATATGTTTAAACAAAATGGTATAGGGAGAGTACTTCCGAAACATTGTTTGAGAGTCTAAATTTTATCGATTTGAATACAAATTTTACAGATATTTTCTAATGGATTAAAATAAAATGCAAAGGCAATGTAAAAACTAATTCATTTTATTAGAGGTTAAGGTGTAGAAAATAATGCTTCTTACTTTTTAATGTTGATTCTCATATGCTTGGAATTAAATCGGAATTAGACATAAGTATAGACAGTTTGTAAGCTGTTGTACGCAGATAGGAAAATCTACAAGACGAAAAAATAGTTGAAGAATTAAAAGTAAAGACGATCCCGGCAAATTAAAGGATGATCGCCTCATTCCCATAAACGATTATAGCCAATTATATCCGAAATTTGTCCGAGAGGTTGCGTGAAATATGTAATTATTCAAGCCAGATTAAAATTAACGAAAGTAAAATTACAAGGCTCAGGGTTTATTAACCACGTTAACAAGTTTAAACTTAAATACATCCATTGACCCCTGGGATTCATAGTAATGAATAGGTCGTTTTTCCTGTTGTCGTAGCGGTCTTTGATCGTGATGGATTTAAAAAAAGTGTTACTACGTGCACAATTACATTTGCATCTTTGTGATTCCAAACTAGCAACAACTTTAAGGTACAATATATCATGATAGTACTTAGATATAAACAACATATCAAAGCACTGAGATTATCATGTTACTAAATATAGGTTTTATCTATTTCAGGACATACATCATCCGCTAGGAGGCGCACCACTCGCAATGCTTGCCGCTCAGTGCAATAAAATCACATCAAAATCACCACCACCATTGGCAGACGCTGCCGTTGGTAAAGGATTTTATCCGTGGAAGAAACCAGAATCGTCTGCTGACCCATCAAACTTTTTACTGGTTCCACAGCAAAGAAGTCCATCGTTTGCCCCGACCTCATCTCCAAGTTACGTCAGAACGAGTACCAGCATTAACGGAAGTAGTCCGTACAGTAACGATCTGTTGTATCCGACTAGTACAACTTCTGGTTCACATAGTCAAAGCGATTCGCCACAAGCATCTTCGTACCTGCCTAAAATGCACAGCGATTCAGCTTGGACTGATAGTGGAATATCTGGGATGTATTCTAGAGTGGCCGGAGTGTCGGCACAGCATTATGATGCCTGGGCATTCGGTTTAGGTTCGAACTTGAAAACGGAGGTAGCAAGCTCCGTTAATCCAGTGGCGCCATTTTGGGACATGCATTCTGGAACTGGGAATTTATATCCAGAAATGACGGCGCCTACATCCGGTCTACATTCACAAATGTCTAGTTACCCTAGTGATTTAAAATTAGGACACTCGCTGAGCTCAAGTACAAATTCACTTTTCTCAACCGGGCAACAATTGTTCCAGGACCCCTATAAAGCAATGTATTCTTCCCCAAATGATATAGGTACAAGCGCAGTCAGTCCATTTCTTTCCAGACCTGGACTTACAAACATTCCAAGTCCTAAATCTAAACGGTATTCTGGGCGCGCAACGTGCGCATGTCCAAACTGTCACGAGGCAGAACGTCTCGGTCCTGCAGGCGCTCATTTAGTGAAGAAAAACATTCACAGTTGTCACATACCCGGATGTGGAAAGGTTTACGGGAAAACGTCACATTTGAAGGCTCATCTGCGTTGGCACACAGGGGAACGTCCGTTTATATGTAACTGGTTATTTTGTGGAAAGCGATTCACGCGCTCAGACGAACTACAACGTCATTTGCGCACGCATACCGGCGAAAAAAGATTCGCATGTCCCGTGTGTAATAAAAAATTTATGCGCAGTGACCACTTGAGTAAACATGTTAAAACACACAGTGAAGGTTCCAAAAAAGGTGACAGTGACTCCGAAGAACAGAGTAATGTTGAAGATATTTCAAGCTCCAAATCTATGGATAATAAGTAGAAAATAAATGGAGTGCGCTTATTAGAACAAATACACTTGTGTGACAATTTTTCGGGAAAAAAAAGATAAAAAAAAAAGTGTCCTGCTAATAAACGATAAGAAAAAAAAATATTGAAAAAAGTGTTCAAATTCGTTTTGAGTACTGGTTGAAGTTAAAGTTATTATATAAGTATATTATTATACATGAAGGAACGCTATTTTAGCTTCATAACAATAAGGACAAGTTCTTGATTTGCGTTATTAAACCGTTTTGTTTATGTTTTTATTATTATGAAAGTAAACAATATCAGTCCATATCGGTGGCATGTTTCATTGACTTTAACTTGTGATGCTGCTGTGAAAGATGTAATTTCGAAAATTTTATGCTACTGTATTTATATAATTTAACCTTCATAAGGTTTGGTAAATAGTGAATATATGTTTGGCAGGAAATTACACAATAAAATAAAATGTCTGGTCATATTAAATTCATGAACTAATAATAATTTTATTTGTTTTACCATTTTTAGAGCACAATGAAGATGTAAACTATATTTAATTTGAAAAATTCGAAACTTTTAGGACAAAATCAATTTTTCAAATTACCTCTTATAGAATAATGTTTAGGACATAGGTTTATTTTCTGTATTTCCTCCTCATTTACTTAAATGCTGTGAAATTGCAATATATTTTTGTCACATCTGTCCGGCTGTTTGTTATGAAAGAAATGTCTTAAAAATTGTAAAACATATTTCATCCAAAGTCAAACATATTCGAATAAAACCCATATGAATTTTATAATTCCGATTTAATAGAAGAATTGTGTTCTTGTAACTAGTAAAATGTATATCTGATTTTGTGCTGATGTCGGAACAATTTTTATTATATTTTTCGAAGGTATTAATTTAGATTATTGCGCTATGTATTGTTTTAGTCCCTATATATTGTCAAGCCGAGTTTTGTTTTATGTTCTTGAACACGTTTTTATGAATTTATTTGTTTATTAATTTCCTGAATAAATAATAAATATGACAGGGCTGGCGGAATCTGATTTTGACTTGTCCGTTTTTATCTGACGCATTTCTTAACTTATCTGTATATTTATATAATAAATTCTTGAAAATTCTATTTTGCCGGACCGGCTGTGGGCCAACTTGGGTAATACGGACAATTAATTTTCCGCCCTAATATGATGCCCGTTTTGCCTTAACCCATTACTTCATGAGCTTTTTGTGAAAAATGGCTGTTTTCATTGAAAAGTCTCCTGTTACAAGTTCAAATTGCTATAATACTATAAAAACTGCTTCAACACTAATCAAACTTGGCACAAATGTTGACTGGACCATTGCCCTTGCAACAACATGCTCAGGCTTAAATTTTCTGTTACCATGGCAAGGAGGGGACATCTCAAAATTGCCAAAAATCACTATTTTGCGTTGATTTTTTCCATCAAAATTGATTTCAAAGTGCTGCAACTTCTCAATGGATTGAAATAGAGTCAAATGCTTTTCAGCGTTGGTTACACGTTACCTTATGATCAATCTGGGGTCATTTACAGCCTCTCACAAGTCCAAAATTTTCTTGGCGATGAGGGGGACTCCGCCCCCCTTCAAACCCCCCAAACAGAAGGGGGCACACCCCCCTTCTGGCAACCCCCTGATGTATATTTTGGTTGGGGGGCCGCGCCGAAAAAGAGGTCACTTTTTTTAACAACATTTCTCAAACAAAAACAAGTGTTTGGGACCTAAATAAGGCATTTCTTCATCATTTGAGACAACAAAAGGGGGGGGGGGTGAAAAAGGCGTTAAAAGGCGTGTATATGAAGTAATGGGTTAAGTATTACATTGAGGTATTCGTTAGCAAACTCGTCATACGACCTTAGTTTCTCACCTTAAAAGTAGTTGCATGTATACTTATTAAATTAATTAATTTATCAATTAATTAAGTTTAATGCAAAATTATGCATGGGAAATAGTATTAGATTTTATAATTACTTAAAAAGCATCTGTAATTTGTGATTATACATATATACAAATATTTGTATAAAGCATTATATATAATTATATAATTTAAATATCATAATTTGCTGAATTGTAGAATGTAAATTTAAATTTTATCTATTTAAGTTAATTTGTATAGATATGATTCTAATTTCAAGAAAACAGTTGTTTCTTGTGCTCATATAAACATAGTTATGATAATTATACATATAAGGGTATTATCAACTCGTTAAATTCCGGCAAACTTCGCCACTTTCATTATTCAATAACCACTTTAGCAGACAAGATTTAGTTCTGCTCAAGGTTATGTCGACGCTTATTTGATTCCTTTTTATGTCACGGAAAATGGCGAAAAATGCCGAATATTCACGAGTGGATAAATAGATGTTATACCATAATACACTTCCGGTTCACGGCGTTAATTATTTCGAATGCTTCCAAATCTATTATTTGTAATTTAAGATACGCTGCAAATTTTACATTTTACTTTATTGTTTGATTATTACGTGATAGTGAGTAAATGGATAAATTTGACAATTTGTTGTTGTTGTTTTTATTGTTTTAAATATTTAGTACACATTACGCATTTGTAAACATGGGACTTTCATGGAAAATGTATATCAAAAATACATTTACCATCCGAAGTTTTGTCATTCGAAGTTTAAGAAAACTAAAAAAATAATAAAGTACAAAAACTGAGCTACCAGCACTATGTTCAGACACTGGTGACAAAAATGCTAATTTCTGTCGGTTCCAGCAGGTTAAAGGGACTCCACTGAGGTTTTTTTTGACATGATGGGACTGAAAATATTTTTTCCAGATAAATGAACCATTTGTTTAGACAACTAATCTTTGTGCAAAATTTCAGATCATTTGCGCACTTCGTTTTTCCAGAATTGTAAAAATAATGACCCAAAATGAAAAGCGTTTAAACGCTTTTCACTCAAATCGGGCTAAGAAAAGCATAAAAATACGATTTTCAATTTATTTCAAAGTATATTTCTTAACTATCTTTGCATATATTTCTGTTTAAAGTGCCCCAGCTCATTTATGTAAGAAATTCAAATATTATGTTTTCAGGCTTTTAAACCTCAGTGGAGTCCCTTTATGGGTTAATATTCAATCTATCATTCATCAAAGTTATAATACTCTGCCACCGACCAAGTTACCAGAAGAAAATATAATCATCAAGAAAGTTCCATGACGGAACGTAAATCTATACGACCATAAACAACCCAAATGGTTTGTTTATTAAAACTGTTGCCTACGTGTCAACTGTTATGATATGTAGAGACAGGCCAGTAACCAGCTGCCAATGTTGTTAAGGAACAAAATACATGTACATGTACATAATTAGAGAGATTCCAAAGTTAAAATGTATCATTCGCTGCGAGTTGGCTTTTATATAGACTTTCCTTATATTAATGTGAAAAGAAAACAGTATCTCCATGAAATATCGGTTCTTGATAATGCATTTCCATAATGTTATCATAGAGTACCATGGTGGTACGATAACGTTATCATGGTGTTATTATGGTGTAACTATGGTGGTAACAAAGGTTATCATAGTGTTGTGTTACCAAGAGGTGATCATGTTTTTATCAAAGAGTATCTAGATACTATGATTGTGTTGTTATGGCGTTTCCATGGTGCTTTGATGATGTTACCAAAGTGTTATCTTGTTGTTATCATAGAGTATCTAGGTTCCATTATGGTGTTATCAAGGTCTTACTTTGCTGATATCAAAGACTATAATGGTTCTATAATGATGTTTTGGTGTCATCATGGTACTGTGGTGGTAAATGTCCCGATGATGTTACAAAAGCGTTATCATGTTGTTATTTACAATGTCTAGGTGCTACGATGATGTTTTCTTGGCGTTTCCATGCGGTTTTCAAAAGGGTAATCCGTATATTCGTGCTTTAATGACTGTGTTATTGTGCTGTTACGATAGTATATCGTGGTGCTGTGATGTGATGTGGTAGTTTTATCATAATGTCATAATACGGTATCATCTGTGATGGTGTTATCATGGCGTTATCATAGGGTATCATGATGCTGCGGTGGTGTCATCATGACGTTATCATAGGGTATCGCTTTGCTTTGATGGTGTTTTCATGATGTTATCATAGGGTATCGCTGTGCTCTGCTTGTGTTATCATGGCGTTACCATAGGGTATAGCTGTGATGTGGTGATGTTATTCTGACGTTATCATAGGGTATCGCTGTGATATGGTGGTGTTATTCTGGCGTTATCAATGGGTATCGTTGTGCTTTGCTTGTGTTATCATTGCGTTATCATAGGGTATCGCTGTGCTGTGGTGGTGTTATTCTGGCGTTATCATAGGAAATTGTGGTGCTATGATGGTATTATGTTTATGTAAAGATTACCATAGTGCAATGATGGTGTTATAGTGATGTTACCAAGATCTTATCGTTGAATATCGTGTTGTTATCATGGTGTTATATGAAAAATATGGTGCTATTATTATGTTGGTATAGATGGTCACAGCGCTATCACGGTGTTATCATGGCGTTACCATGGTGTTACCATAGAGTATCACAGTGTCATGGCGGTGTTATTATGTCTTTACCATTATTATATCTGTATTCCTATGGCCCACAAAGTGCTGCATTTGACAAATCTACGTAATTTATTCATTGAAGTTCACTTAATATTCCAGCAAGTTTCTAGTGTGCTTATATACGGATTTCTATGAACTTCAGACGGTTTCCTATTTTATATTCTGCGCACAAACTTAAGGCTGCCAGTCTGTTGAGCTCCTGACTTCAAGTCCCATTAGTTTAGCCGTCCAGAGAACCTGTGATTTAATTATAGATAAGCTTGTAGAGTTGTAAGAAAGTGGTTACTTTTTCAGACGCTTTTTGTATGTCTTATATACATAACTAACTTAAGCTCCCAGGCTTCTGTACTGCTATCTTGTTGACTTCATATTTAGGCAGTCTTTAGAAAACATTTCAAGGTTCATTTTATATCAAATAAGCTTACAATGTCTTGTAATGAATTAAAGCCCCTTGCGTTTTCCTAATTTTCATCTCTCACCTTAGGCGACTAGAATCTAAGGCTATCATCTTCAGGTTGCTAGGCTAGTATATATTCATATTAAATTTTATTTCAGAATATAAATCGTGGTCCTTTTCTTTTCTTTTTCATAATCCTCGTCATGATTTTCTACACGATCTGCTACATGATCTTCAAAATGTTTTTCTTCAAGATCTACTTCATGTTATTCCTTATCTTCTATGAATGTTTTTGGTGGACTATTCCTCTGCTTCTGTCTATCCTCTTTCTGTCGATCTTCTCCTATACCATATATACATAATCATTTTAACTTTGTGGTTATGTTTATTATCTGGAGGCCATCTAAAAGAAGAAAAATTCCCTCCTATTATACTTTTATACTTTTTTTCTTCTCTTGTTTATATATTTATCTCCCTTTTTCCTTTCTTCATCATCATTATCATCACATCATAATTTTTCTTCTTCTCACTCCTCGCCTTCTTCTACTTCTTCTTCTTCCATCACCATGTTCTTTTTATATCATTTTTCTATACCTTTTCCTCTTGTTTCGTAGACAAGCCACCGTTTATCTAATCGTGATGGTAAGGGGCGACTAAATGGGTTCGAGTTCTTTGGAGTCTATGCATCATTTAGCTCCAGCAGATGTGGTGGTTTAGTTTGTAACACCCGAGGTTAGCAAAAATCATCTTTCTTGTTTCCTTAATTGTTTTTGTGTGCCATAAAGTAAAGAAATCAAAGCGATCAAAACATACGAAAAACAATCTCGTGCGTGCGGTTTTGGCGCAGATACTCGCGTTCAATAAAATAAAATCTACGAACAGTTGTTATTTCTTTTTATTCTCGTAATGTGTGGTAAATGACAAGTAACAAATCTTGTAACGTTATATTTATATTGAAATCTTTTCTGGAAGTGTTGTTTTATCAATTTTCGCTGTCATATTTTAACATTATATCATCTTCAAAACAAGAGAAATGGAAATCTTTATATTGACAGCCGTGATGGAATCCAGATCTCTGAATTTCAGAACATTGGCAAAATTTAGAAATATTACGGAAAAAAATTACCCAACAAAACAATTTGTTTTCTTTATGTTTAAATCAAAAGCAAATGATAAACATCTGTTAGTGAAGAATAATAAGGAAGACTAAACAGCAGGGAAAGCAAGAAAATTTAGAGAGAAATGAAAAAAGTTTTGCGCTGAATAGAACACGGGAAAATTGTTTTTCAAAGCATTAAAGGCAAATGCCTCCAGATAATATTTTTTTTTAAATGATAAAGAATGAATAAATAAAGAAGTCAATCAATAATTTTAACTTTGAGAAATGTTATAATTTAATTCAATATCCATGAGATAAATTGCATTTCTTATCATGATCCTCCTCATCATCATTATCATTATCGTCATAATCATTAAATAATCGTCATCCTAATCATCACTATCATCATCATCTTTCTATTATATTTCTATTATGATTATTATTATATACATGTTTATATTTTATCACCCTCAAAAGCCATATAATTCATATTTGCTTTTTCTAAAGAAGTAAAAATTTATTCGTTTATGAGGCATTAAAAGATTGTCGTCTGCTGTTATGTATTAATTGCGCGTCTATTTTAAAGATTAAAAAGAAAAAAAAAGAAGAAAAAAAAACAACAACAACATATCAATGAACGCGGAAATTATCTACATGTATAACAATGGTTTCATCGTAATGTATAACAATTAAAAAAGGACCAAATAAGCGAAAAATCTCTTTGAAATTAGATAGGGTTTATTTTTTGCGGCGTAATAGACTAAAAGGTCACAGCGTATGAATATTATCTGTGCATCAAGCACACTAATTGTTTTAAGAGGGTTATAATTATAAGACATGCGTAGTAATTATCAAATTAACAAAACAACCCTCCTTTGATTAATGAAATGTTTATACTTTAAAACTTAACCTAATGTGTCGTTTTTTTTCAATTGACATGAAAATGACACTGGTTCTTAAGACATACAAAAAGAAGCGTAATTTACAAACAAAAACTTACTAATGTTATACATAGATCAGAAAGTATTAACTTTCTAGATCATTGACAGATAAGTCAAATGGTATGACATATACACATACAAACAAAAGATTTTTTATTCCCTATATTAATGATTGACAATGTTTACTATTTCTGATTTTTTTTTTACCTGAAAAAGAAATGGTTGGGAGCTGAATATTCACTTTTGAACATTGATTAGGCATTCTTGGAATTCTTCATCAGCTTAAAGATTCTCTCACGATCTTGCTTTATTTTCTTTCAATACAAGGCCCTCTATATAGCAAAATAAAGAGAACAAATGAGTTGTATAATAAAAAAAACAACAGATACATAAAAAATATGTCCATGTAAATTGTACTCTTGGCATATATACTTAAGAGACAATTGTAGTCCATGAACGGATGAGACACAGGTTTCAATGATTATACCCTTTTTAATCGTGAAATAAATATACACATGTATATGTAAAGTTGTTGTTGATTTTATCAGGAAAAAATCTATTTCAGTCTATTGGAAAACAAATACTGTGTCTATGCTTTTCACTAGACTTGGTGCTTTCAGCATCTTGCATTTCCGGATGGAGAGCAAAAAGGTGAAGACGATCAAAATGTATACAGTCATATACGTTCGACTTGGTGTAATTTACTAGTATATTACTGGACTTTATATTTACCTAAACAGTTTTCTTTAACATCAGAATTTGTCATAAATTAAAATGCATTTTTTTAGAAAATTCTGCAGACGACAATTTTAGAATCTCCATCAGACGACAAATATATTTCCAACTCCTTCCTAACTCATTTACAGTAGCCGCAAACAAACGGGATTTTTACGGTTAATTTAAAATAAAGACATCTTACGAAAAAGCAGACGGGTTTGACTGGTTCTCGTGTTATTCTATTAGACTGGAGATTTTTATCAGAAACAAGGTTGACATTTTTATGTCTTTAAGTATAATAATTGGTCAAAAGGTAATAAAACAGAAACAAAGACATACATTTAAAGGCAAGATCTCGTTTTTGTTGTCCCATCTCATGTATGGTCAGGCATGAATGTCATTTAAGTACTGTAGTCAGGGGTATTTTATACAGCTATATTTCGTGTCTGTGTTACAAATACAAAGTTAGAATTTATTTATGAAAAGAATATAATAACTTCTTGGCATTTAATGATCATACATATATAATATCTACTTGTTATTGTGCGAAGTTTTCTTATAACATTCGATAAAGTCTGTCCGCGATGCAGGGCAAATATCTATTGTTCGTCTGTAACATATAGGCTACATTCGGGACCCTCGAAAGACAAACTGGTTTCTTCACTAAGTCATTTTGGCAGACTTGTTCCAGATAGTGTTCCAATAAATAAATAAATAAATAAATAAATAAATTAATTAATTAATTAATTAATTAATTAAGTTATAACAATCAATGATAACAAGTATTTGAGCCTTTACCTTCAACTGGTGACGTCATTACAATATACTTTCAAGAACTGGTCAAACTGGAACCATAAATATGTGTTGTTGTTGTTGTTGTTGTTGTTTTGTTTTTGTTTCATTGAAAGGTTGATACTACGTAGTCGTATTAACACTCCAGTATTCAAATATATTTACAAGGGTCGTTGTTGTGTTTTTTTCTCCAAGTAAACACTTTAAAGCTTTGAACTGGGAATCGTTCAAGACATAGATCTAAATTGTGTCAGTCTGAAAAATGAAATTTTCACGAATTAACTTTCATGGTTACTAAATTACGTACCAGTTCGAATCACGGCATGAACTTTGGATTCTTTGTGGTTTGTGGTTCTACTCAGTTACGGTTTGTGTCTGAAATACTGCACGGGCGGCAGAAATCATGAAGTCTTCTGTACCATTAAAATCACAAAGTCCCCTTGTATATTTATATTGTCTGCGTGACTTGAAATTTAGCTGAACAGATACATGTAATAATGTTCAAAAGATGTTCAAGGGACTCCACTGAGGTTGACATGATGGGACTGAAAATATTCTTTCCAGATAAATGTACCGTTTGATGTTGATTTAGACCACTAATCTTTGTCCAAAATTTCAGATCATTCGCGCACTTCGTTTTTCCAGAATGATTATTCAAATTGTAAAAAAATAACCCAAAATGAAAAGCGTTTAAACGCTTTTCACTCAAATTGGGCTAAGGAAAGCATAAAAATACGATTTTCAGTTTATTTCAAAGTATATTTCTTAACTATCTTTGCATATATTTCTGTTTAAAGTTCCCTAGCTCATTCATGTAAGAAATTCTAGGCTTTTAAACCTCAGTACAGTGCCTTGCAAAAGCATAGTAAAAAATTGGTTCTTTAAGTAAACTTCCTTTTAAAGTTGAATCAACCCGAACCAGAAACAAGAAATGTGCCATTCATAACAAAAAATAAGAATACTGGTCTGTTTCGAGTTGACCTGATGAGATGTCAGACGACACTGTGATCGATCGCCAACAGCGGTCATAATTTATCTGTTTGTATTTGTCGTCTGCTGGAATATAATAAATCTTCATTTTGGTCTAGACTAAAACCTCAGCCGACGAAGACAAAGCAACGTAATACGGCTTAATATGATCACGTGATAAGGAACATGAGTTGTAAGCAGAAATGTAGGTCCATCCTCACTATTATTGAGATCAAACAAAACCGATGTTTTTAATCAAGTAGGCAAATCAGATCAGATTCGCTAGCAGAAGATAACTTTAGAGTCAAGTATTGCTAAAATAGAAAAAAATATTAATTGAAGGAATTCCAGTGATTTTTTGGCATAACCGGTATATTTTCGAAATTGTTATACGATATGATGAAGGGTCTGTACAAATAACTTGTGTGCAAAATTTCAGATCATTCACTCATTATCTTTTTGAATAATTATCATTTTTGAAATGCAAAAAGACCATAAAATGAAAAAGAGTTTAAAGTTCAGTTGAATTTTGGGTCAATGTCTTTATCAACCTTTTCATATTTCTTCTGTTTTTAGTGTCCCTAAGAATTTCAAATTTATGTTCTAAGGCTTTTGGACCACAGTGGAATTTCTTTACAATGAGGCGTGATTTTATTCAAAAGTGATAATACAATAGTTAAGCTTGTTCAAATATTCATCCTCTCTAATTTGTATGTGATTCTATCTGAATGAAACATACTCAAAAATAAATTGCACTTAAAAGCGCTTGTTTTATATGTAAGCGTCCTGGTGCCTAGTCATAATGTTCTAAAAATAACTCTTACGCGGGAGTAACAAAGTCCTATGTCCTAGGCTTTCTTATGACTTTTTATAAAACATTTTGAATTGGCACCAGGATGCTTCCGTAGTTTTAAGAGAGACATCTTTAATTTGACCCTTTATTTTCAGAATGATAAAAACAATCAAATGACGCTCTAGAGAGCTTGATTCATCATTGGAAACTATTTATAAATGACATTTATTAATCGAGCAAAGAATACTAAAATATTCATTTTCTTGTGGTGCGTCTCTTGATTTTACACATAATTTCAAATGTACGACCACAAACATGTCCATGACTTTTTCACAATGTTTTATATCATTATTTGATAATTCAATTATCAAAGTACTTGTAGGAGACATCGCTAATCTGGCCCCTCATTCTATCATCCCTAACCGCAGATATTTACATCCATCTATTCCACCAACTCGTTTAAATTCTGTTCCGAAAAAAAATGAGAAGAAATGTAACACTATATCAGGATTTAAACCGTGGATATAACATTGAACACCTTCTCCAAACACCTGGGACTTACACACAATGTAGATCGGAGTGCTTTGTATAGCAAAGTTGTTAAATTAGTATAAAACGTCAGAGTATGAATGGATCTTGATTTACGGGGGATACCCGATTACTATTAAAATGCTGGGTAGTTAAGAAATGATGCTAAATTATGTTAAAGGTAGTGTAACATATACACTTCAAACTTTTGTGAAGAAGTGAAATGTACCTGATACATTTTAGTACGCATTTCCTATCCGGGAAGTTACAACGTCTAATTCCGAAAGGACGAAGCAACGGCAGTAGCAGTAGTCGCAATTACAACAACAACAACAACAAATTAAATATTACTCCAAGCATAAAGTTCACATAGTGTTAATGATTAGTTCATTTCTGGCATGAACATATACATTTATAATATTCGAGTTGTTACAAAAATTATATGAAATTAAAAAGAAATAATTTAAGCCACAACAACAGCAGCAACAACATAAGAAAAAGATAATACAGTTAAAGTACATGTAGTACAATCATCAACTTCTCAATGATTGTCTATATGTTTTAGACATATATTGTATTTGCATCACTATCAAAACGCAAAAATACCAAGCCATTTTATTTGAGTCGTATTCAGTTAAGGATTTAACGACGTTAAGTAGAGATAAGTGAGTAATGTAAAGTCTTTAAATAGTATGGTTAGCAATCGTGAGTAGTGTTTTTGAATTATGTTTACAATGTGAGTAGTGTTTAGAGAGTTATGTTAACAATGTAAGTAGTGTTTAGAGAGTAGTGTTTAGTGATTGATGTTTACAATGTTAGTTTGGTTAAGTAAGTTATGTTTACAAGATAATCATTGTTTAGTGAGTAGTGTTTTACAATGTGAGTAGTGTAAAGTGAGTAGTGTTGGCAATGTGCGTAGTGTTTAGTGAGCAATGAGACAATGTGAGAAGTGTTAAGTGAGTAGTGTTTACAATGTAAGTAGTGTTTAGAGAGTAGTTTTTACGATGTGAGAAGTGTTAAGTGAGTAGTGTTTACAATGTAAGTAGTGTTTAGAGAGTAGTTTTTACGATGTGAGTAGTGTTAAGTGAGTAGTGTTTAAAATGTGTGAAGTGTTCAGTGAGTTATGTTTACATCGTGAGTTGTGTTTTTTGAGTTATGTTTGTAATGTCAGTAGTGTTTATTGCGTTATGTTTAAAATGTGAGTTGTGTTTAATGAGTAATGTTTGTAATGTGAGTAGTGTTTAGTGAGTTATGTTTTAAATGTGAGTAGTGTTCATAGAGTTGTTTCTACAATGTGAGTAGTATTTAGTGTGTAGTGTTAACAATGTGAGTAGTGTTTAATAAGTAGTGTTTACAATACAAATAGTGTTCATTGAGGGTTTTTTTACAATATGAGTAGTTTTTATTGAGTTGTGTTTACAATGTGAGTTAACTCACTTAACACTACTATTATTGTAAACATTACTTACTAAGTTTGTGTGAAGTGTTTAGTGACTAGTGCGGACAATGTGAATAGTATTCATTGAGTTATGTTTACAATGTAGGTAGTGTTTACAAGGTGAGTAGAGTAATGTGAGTATAGCAGTCACAGGTAGTAGTGTTCTGTGACAAAAAAAGGTAAACGAAAAGAGAATAGTGTTTTAAAAGTTTTTTTGGCATGGTAAGTAATGTTCAGTGAGTATCATTGACGAAGTAAACAGTTGTCAGTGAGTATTACTGACAAAGTGATTACTGTTCAGTGACTGCATAGTGTTCAGGGAGGATTGTTTACAAAATTAGTAGTGTTATAAACTCAATAATTAATTTGTCCTTCGTTTCAAGGACGAAATGTTGAAAGTAACTATGCGACCACAAACATGTTTGAAAGAGGAAGTGCTGTTTGTGTATTTGAGATTATTTATACTCGTGACCGATTGCCTATTGTAGACGAGTCCTTCAGAAGAGCATTAGACATTTTATATTTTTGGAGGATAGTGCAAGACTCAGATACAGAGATAGTTGCCCCAATTCCAGAAACTTCTACTGGTTCTTAAGCGTGCCAAGTGTTCAAGCACTCATCCATGGGACCTCGATTTAAAGTCTCACCCGAAAGACTGCTTATTAATTTTAACTTAGACAGCCTGGGAATCGAACCCACATTGTCGAGATTACAAACGAATAAGCAATGTGGCCTGGTATAGGAAGTGCTTGAAGTGACAGTGCGATTATATACACACGTCACAGTTGCGTTATAACATGCAAACTACCTTTAAATGATGGAAATTTCACCCTATACTGATTCATCCCCCTCCCGGCAACGTTAATGTCTCAGTTAAAGCGTCTAATTCGCGAAACATGATCGGGTGCGAACCACAAAAAAGTTTACTAATCATGGGACACTAGACCAGCGTAAATCTCGGCTAAGAAGAATTTCTATAAAATTGACAATATTTGCAGGACTAGAGTTTCAATAATTATATATTTTGGATTTTATATTAACAGTATTACTTACACATAAAAGCAAGCGTCTTTTGATCTGCATCTGAACTACGGGGAAGCTTTCATCACGTGACTAATTCAGGTCTTAAATATATCTTTCTGCTGGTAATAAAGAATTTAACTAATTGAATCATTTTCTACGCTAAATTCCATTACAATGATGTAGAAGAAGGAAATTGACGAAATGACGAAAGCTATTAGCCGAAATGTATTAAAATTAAATAACTACATTGTACTACTTGTTCATTTTGTTGTGGATTTGTTTGTTTGTTGTTTTAATTTCTGTGTATTTGTTTTTGTTTTGTTTTGTTACAATGACTTGGAATATGCAAAACGTTTATTTCCTAAAGTAAAAGTCAGCGTAGTAAACCCACACGGTTTATAATTAAAAAAAATCAAAGACAAAAAAAATACCCATTACTGGTAATTAAGATTTGTTCTAAAATTTCAAAGCTATGTCTACTTGAATTAAAAGTCCCATAGATTCCCCTTATTTTTATCACCCGTGCAAATGCCACATACAAAATGCTTACATGTCCAAACGGGACCAGAAGAACAACCAATATCTAAATTTGTTGTCTTTGTTCATGTGTTAAATCAAAATGCTATTGTGTTAAAAATATCTTCATTTCGGAAACAATTAAACGCGAAAACTCATGACAAATATTATAGAGCGGGAAAATTGGACATCTATTACCGGAACCGGAAGTAATCAGAGACGATTTCATTTCGGCAAGCGTCTAATTAATCTCTATTCAATCATTTTTAAAGAAGATATAATGGAAGTGTTCTGTTTTGGCCCATTGACATCTTGTTACCCCTGTAATTGTCCTATTTATTCTCAGAATCCCAGAATCAAGAGCTTTTCTGCGGATGAAATAGTTCTTTCTTCGATTTTTTTCTCGTCTGCGGTTATTTCGTCAAGATAATGTCCGCAGTCAGTGACAGCCTAATACATCTCCTGAAGACATTTCAGATTCCTGGTTTTCCCTAGAACACAAGTGTACGACTGCTTTAAGAGCTCTAAATAAAGGTGGTTTTAATGCAATATGTATATCTAAGATTTCACATGAGTTCTTTTAATCACATTACCACCTTTTTTCTTATAAAATATATTGGATTTCGACTATCTACCGGGCAATTATTGAACATTAGAACAACGACAAAAAAATAAATTTATTTACGTAACAAAAACGTAGCATAAAGAAAAGAATAAAACTTGGTCCAATTTTAAATCATTTTTCATAGAATGTGGTTCAAAGGCATAGGTTAATACTAACGTATTTCACCGGAATTGTCAGAATTCGTACAAACCACTTTCAAAATGCTTTAAAGAGCTTAGTTTGTGCCCCGCTAACATGTATTCCCGGGGTAATAGGGATCAATTACCAATTAAATATCCTACACCCTACCTTTCTTACAGTGCCATTTTCATTTTTTATTACTTATAAAAAGCAAACCAACCACACGCACCGGCAACTAAAATCTCATTGACTAGACACAAAACTACGTTGTATAGGTTAGTACCTTGTTTGAAACGACGTCTTTAAAATTGTTTCTTTACATAGGTTGTTTGTACTTTCAACATTTAAAGAAAATTCCATTGCTTCGCGGAATTCCGTAAATTTCTGCTCCTTTCTGTCGAAGATTTTTACAGCTTTCCGCTGCTCTTAACGTTCTTGACAAGATGCGTGTTTACGTATAACGCGCATTTTTCCCGCCTCAGAAAAACCCTATAAAGCCCCGTTAATATGTATTTATAAAACTCATTAGGTTTTATGTACAGAAAATATGTGACATCGCTGCGTTTCAAATGAGTCTGCTAATGTTCTTATTTACAAGTTTGGATTAACACAGGTGTTGTAAGAATCTGGTGTTAATTCTCGAGAAATCTCGCAAAATCTCGGCTCATTAGGCGGCCCAGCGTGGACGCGTTATTATAGCCACTATAATCAATCCTGTTATAGTTATTTCTTCCTGCTCGCATTATTTATAACTGTACTCATGTTTTTCGCTTTTTCATAAATTAACAATACGGGTTTTGCTTAAAAAATGTCCATTAATTAGCTTGTAATATTTACACGAAATAGAAATAATTTTTAAAAATATGATTCATTAAAGCTGAATTAAACAGGGCAAAACATCAACACGGGGTTCATTGGAGAATTCTGTTTATGAAATAACCTGGAACATTAATCATTTTTTCAGAAATCTGTCGGAACGTTGACTTGATAAGAATTCCATTCTTTTTTGATATTCCTTGTTGATATTGTGAAACACGTTTCCCCCTTGAATTAGCCTCAATCAAGGTCGTTTTAAAGGCATAGTTTTTACAACAGCAGGACTCGATCTCAATATTTTTTGTTAGTAAGATTTTCATACAAACCGACCATATACTTTATTCAAAGGGCATTGAGGTTTTTTGACATGATGGGACTGGAAATAATTTTTGTCAAGACCAATAATTTGTGTGCAAAATTTCAAACCATTCGCTCACTCCGTTTTTCCAGAATCAGTATTTAATTGTGTAAAATAACTCACAACTGAAAAGCGTTGTAACGCTTTTCACTCATATCGGGCTATAAATAGCACAAAATACGATTTTCAGTATAATTCAGAGCATATTTCTTATTTATCCTTTGCATATCTTTCTGTATAAAATTCCCATGTAAATCCCTGTAAGAAATTCATTTTTTTTACGTTTTGAACCTCATGCAGTAGAGTTTCTTTTTAAACATTTTCAATGATAATTTGATCATTTTCTGTTACCTTTCTCTGATCAATTTCTTGACCTTTGTTTATTTTAGGTCAAAAGTCAAGGTTACAGTGACACATTGTGTTAAATCATTGTCCGATCAATAACTTTGGAACTAGCAAGCTTAAATTTGTTATTCTTAGAAGGGAGATTGCCCTTTAAACAGTAACTGTCCCCTTAAAATTTTGATGTTATAAGGTCAATGGCCAAGGTCACAATGACACTTTGTGTAAAAGCATTGTCTGAACAAAACCTTAAGAAGGAATAAGCTAAAATAATGAAATTTAGAAGGGACATTGCCCATGGCCAATAAATGAAGGTTATTAAGCCAAAGGTCAAGCTTCAGTGGCATTTTGTTTTAAATCCATGTCCGATCAATACCTTGAGACCTGATAAGCCTTAGTTTCTACACTTTGTAGGGATATTACCTATGGCAAAAAAGTGACCCATGATTTTGAGGTCAATATATCTAAGGTCAACGCCACAGTGAAAAATTTTGTGTAAAATCCTTATCCAGACAATGATTTGAGAAAAAAATAAACCTTGGTTTGTTCAACATGGTATGGACATTGCAAATGGCCAATTTTGATTTTGAGGTTATAAGGTCAAGGTTACAGAGACGCTTTACGTGAAACCTTGCCTAATCAATAACTTTAGTTACACCAATCATGGGTATGGGAAACTTATAAGTTATAATATTGGTATCATAAATAGCACTTGACCTTTGTGAAATTTATATAGGTATGTAAATATGCCACTGTGACAGACAAAGTGGCAGCGCAAGTGTCCTATGGAGACAGACATTTATATGGTTTCATCATCATATATAGCTCTATTATATCATACATTTGTAAATAACCATGATTAATTGACTATTTATGTATTTTATGTATCTTTTTATGTTTGTGTTTGACCTTTCGTTATTAACAAGTCTTTACAAACTTTACGTGTCTTAACGTCTACCTATACAAGGCCAGTTGAATATTATAACTTCCCCCTAAAGGCAAATACTAAGAGGAGATGTTTTATTTTCAGTGAAATATGGAATATATTTTCACTGATATGATAACAATTTCATACATTTTCGCGAGCATGAACGATTTAATTATGACGTCACTGATGTCATTACGTAATTACCATTGTGAAGCGGTAACATTTCGGTAGAGACATAAAAATAGTGTTGCTGGTGACGATTATACATTTCTTTTGCTTTATGCTTGTAGAAGCAAAATGCAATTTGAATAATGATTGAGTAAATGACATAACTTGCTACCATAATGTTGTTGTTTTTTGTGGATTTTTTATCAAACCTTACAACACCATTTTCCAAACTTCAACATGTTTTGAAGAAGTTATGCAAAATAATCTAAGTGAACATATAGTTAACTAATATAATTATTATAAACTCATATGCATATGTTAACTACATGCACGCTTTATTTTTCACCTCATTGTTGCTCATGTGCGTCTTCATACTATGGACTTCGTGGTCAATTCCAACGCATCAAAACTCTAAACCGGTGTTAAAATAGCAGATACCAATATTATCACTTAATTTTAAGTTTAAGTGATCATTTTTTATTATTATTCTGTTTTTAATGACAATGTTGTTGTTGTTGTTGTTGTTGCTAAAAAGTGAAATCCTAGAAAAGTTAATGTGCGTTTTTAATTAAAGGAGTATGGGTAAAAATTGATTGTACGAGTCCTGTGTTTCGTTATTGTGATTTTATGTTTTTCTTCTTCAAAAAAGATGCTTAATGTTGGCAGATACTTTCCGGAATATATTTTTGACACAAAACGTGAAAATGGGGTGCTGGTTAGACTCGAAAAGCTATAAAATAACAAAAATATGGCCAGAATGTTAAAAACCAATTTACACTAACAGCTAGAACAAATTGGAATTCCTATCTAGCTGTGAGTTAGCTAAAACCGTGCCGAACTCAACGCGCTGCTCTGTTTGTACAAACCAGAAACACATGAACCTCAGCAGGCCTGGGCTGCCGAAAATGGGATGTCGTAATGGGCTAGAAAGAACCACTCACATGGTGAATGTCGTAAAATGTTGACGTAAATCATTTTTTATTCACGTAACGCGTGCTTTCTCTGTTTAATGGACGGAAAGTCATAATGTATGTCATTTTGGGATATCTGGAAGCGTTTGTTTTAATGTATTAAAGTTATCATATGTTTGTTATCATTCAGTATATATATATATACATGAATGTATGTATTTCATTTTCCTAATTGACAATGAAATTCCCATAAAGCTCCGGATAGCAACACGTCGTAACATTTCTTGCAGCCATAATCTCTAATAAGGCTAATCTAAAAATGCTGCTTTTAATCCGTAACGTCGTCATAAATGTAAATTTAACTGTATGACATGTTTAGCTTTAAAGACGATGTACTTTGTTGATGGAAAAAAAACGTCTTGATAAATATTAAAAATTAAATTGTGCCTGCAAATAATTAAGACTCGTAAACATTCGGACATTTTCGTCACTTTTCGTAAAGCGTCGATTTGATCTGGCTCAACAGGACGCTTGTAAAATGGCTGCATTTGTCGCAAACATCAGTCAAATTATCACAAAGATCAGACGTTTTATGTATAATTTCATGAATATATCGAACTTGCTTTCTAAATTATTATCACACGTTTAATTGTATTTTCAAAAACAGCACTAATGCATTCAAGAAAAAATGCCATGTCTTTGGCTGCGCCGCTATTGTAGTTTATTCCAGACCATATCAGTCTCGCCTCAAAAGTCAGTAGCATATTACTCACTATTTATCATATGGTATTGTAAAAAGATTGGCTTTGATATTTTCCAGTTACAATATCTATAATAATTCATGTACAAAAATACACGTGGATGTTGTACACATTTCAAAACTCTGTAATAACTTTTCTTTCTTGTACGTATTTTTGTCTATGTGGATGGAATTAACAGATTTCTTTAAACCGTTCATTTTTAATCAATTATTTTTTATTTTTTAAATGTATGCCTGTACGCAATTTTACTCGTAATAAAACCGGCAGGACTTCACAAGTTTTACGTCAGTCCTGTGATTAACGGATCTGTATAGTGTTACAATCACCGTGGTGTCCCTTAAACTACACCATATTATTTTAATTAGAAAATCCTCTAAAAACACTTGTAAAATTTGCTGACATGTGAATGATAATGAATTAAATATGCCTCAATTTCGTTCTACATGAAATATATTATAACCTAAGAGAAAAAGTGTGTAAAATTATATTTAAATTGTGTTTAAGGAAACATAAAACGTGTTTTTAATAGGCAGCCCACCTGGTAAAGCAAGGTTTTATAGCAAATGTTGGTCGTCCTAGAAATCATAATAAAAATACTATGGTATTCAAATGTTACCATTTATAATACAATAAGTACTTGATTGTAATTAACATTTTTTCATGACTGTTTTCTCTACAAACTTATCTGGAAATTGTTTAAAAACATTTTGAACACGGTATTTCTGGACAGAAGTAGTTGAAGAAAATGAATAAATGGTAGGAAAGGAAGTTTTCTTTGCTTATTCAAAATCTTTAAAAGTGGGGGAAATTGCTATGATAATTTTTGTTCTTTGGTTTTTTGGTAAGACACGAAAAGTAGGAAAAACTCCCGGATAATAATAAATTTTTGTTTTTATTTACTATTTTTCGTCTGTGTATTATTTTTCATTTATTATACAACATTATTTTGTAGCCTTAAAAAATACTCCTTTTAATTTCTGTTATCCGCGTACGAATACATCGTCATGTCGTGCGTTGATAATATTTGAAGAAAAAAAATACCCGTGCCGCTTTTGCGACGTCGTAAAAATGTTATTGCACTGCCGTGAATATTTTGTCGTGACGTCATTTGCGCTCTAAATTTCAGCGTTATACTACTATAGGCGCGTCAATGAATTTTTTTTCACTTCAAACGGTCTTTATTTTTGATATGTGATAAATAGAATACTAAATTCGTGTAAATTCATTACTAAATTTATTGAACTCGTTGAATAAAGTAATATTAAGCTCGCCAGAGGCTTGCATAATATTATTTTATTCAACGAGTTCAATAAATTCAATATTAATCTTACACACTCATTCTATATAATGTTGCTTTGACTTAACCTGATATGTTTTGTTTACTGCTACTAATGTTTACAATGCGTGTTTAAGAACTGAAATACTTTGAATGTATCAAAAGGGGACTATTTTCTGTGTGTGAACGATTCCGTAATATATATGTTTGTATTGGAAAGATCGACGACAGGATGAAATATATATTATTGTAATTACTACATGTATTAAACAAATCACAAGTACAATGTATTTGTATTTGGGTTGACATATGATAATTTTTAGAGGATTTTGAATGAGTGTAAGTTCCATGCTGAATTTATTTAACGAGTTGTATAAAATTATATTATGCGAGCCTCTAGCGAGCGTAATATTATTTTATTGAACGAGTTCAATAATTCTAATTATGAAGCTACACGAATATAATATTCTGTTTATCACATACCAAAACTATAAGAACTGTTCATATTTTTTTTTATTCATTGACACTCGTTTAGTGTAACGTTAACATTTAGCACGTCTTATATAACGCAAATGACGTCGCGTCAAAATATATGCCCGGCCGTGCGATATCGTTTTTACGGGGACGGCTACGTGATAAACATGTATAAGCAACTGTTTAACATAACGCAACGCGGGTTGTGAAATTTATTGATAGTAAAATATTGTATTCGACATCCTATGAAGTTGCCAGTGGGATAGAACTAAATCTAAGATTGTAATTAATATCATATGTGTTGTATTACATGTATGACTTTTTCATAATCCTCTTTGAAAACAAATTTATTTTTACATGAACGTTTATTGTATATTTTTTATTGTAAAATTGTCTGTTCTGTTCTGTTATGTTCTTCATAACATTGATCCGTGCAAGTTATCTTCTCTTTCCAATATTTCACACAAACACTTCATGTCAATCAAAACATGTATCTGTTTTCTGCATGTCTGATTCACCAAATGACAAAGATGTCAATATTTCACTATTTAAAGAGGGTTGGGAAAAAAAAGTCGGAATCTAAAATGTCAACTTTTTTTACTCAAAACAGCAATTTTCCCTTTAACCTAATTGAACAAATCAAATGGCCATTTCTTTGGAATCTCTTCAGCTAACTTATAATATAAATGACAACTTTAACACCGTTTATAATTACAGATTCCCCAGATAGACAGATTGAAAAACAGATAAAGTTGTGGTCAGTAAAACGGCGGAGTGATAAACAAACCGATAAGGGACAGCTCCGGTGGCTAATTTTAGGTTGTCTACATTTTGAAACATTTGAAAATATTTCTTAATACTACCCAGCAGATAAAAATGACAAGATTTAAATTTTACAATCTGTAAATGTCTAAAATGTGACTCAATTTTGATACCCTATATGTCAAAGTGACCAAAATAGTTGTTCAAGACATACCCAATAAGTAAATGAAATACCCAGTATGTAGATGAAAAACAAAACTATAATTCTTCAATTACTATAAAGCAAAGCGTATAGTTACATAAAATAAAAATCAGGATATTTTCTTAATAAATGAAATATTTCCTTCATCAACATATTTTATAATTCCATCATCATCATTATCATCATCATAATCATCATCATCAGCAGCAGCATCATGATCATCATCACCATAATAATTATTACTAATTCCATCGTCGTGTTCAGCAGCATCAAAAGCAATGTCGTCATCATAATCATAAAGATCATCAAAAAAATTATCATCGTCACCACCAGCGTTTCTCGCTTTATCACCATTAACTCTATCGACGACATTGTCAGCATAATCATCATCATCATCATCATCATCATCATCAACATCAACATCATCATCATCATCGTCGTCATCATCATCAACATCAACAACATATGATTGGCAATGCTGACTGTTTCATAATTAATATACTAAAATACCTAAATACACCTTTAATAATAATTATTGCGAGTATATGAGTGTAATGAATATGCAAACGTAGATACAAATGATCTCTTTCTAGCGATGGCAGCAAGAAATGAAGCCGGACAGATATGTATATTTATCAGTCTTCACGGAACAAACATTGGCAAGCTTGAAACGTAATAAGTTCATATTAGAGTACATTAATTCTATGTTATAGACGAGAAATCAGAAAATTTAAGGACCTGTTTAAGGTTGAATATGAAATATTTTTAAAATTTCTAATTTGTCAGGATTTCTGTTGGGTGGAAAAGGGGTGTTTTTCTTTTCTTCCGTACGTCCCTTCATCAGACAGACCTAAGACAAACACACAACAGCTGCTATTTCCTTGTCCGTTCTTACCGCTGCTTTTGTTGTCACCCATTCCTTTCAATTTTTAAGATCTTGAATTTCTTTCTTGTGAAAATCTCTATGTAAATTGAAACTTCAAATCTTCCTCCAAAACTCGAAGGAAACTGTAAGCAGTGCTAACTAGAGATGCATTTAACCAAGTGGTCTCGCTAGATATCGGCGTAACGAGTTTAGATTTTGCAATCATTCCGAATTGTATCTGAGCTCAGATCGACTAATAAGAGGTTTCGAGCAAATATAACTAAAGAAAATTCGACAGATGTCACAAAGAAACGTTTTATGCAACAAAATTAGGGGTTTCGTAAATTTACAAGCGTAGTCTTCCAACAGCGCTGTAGAAAATTACCCTTCCAATTCTATAATGGCAGGAGGCCCATCATGAGAGAGAGAGAAAAAATGAACATATAAAGAAAATTAAATTTATGTTCTAATGTAAGTCTAATGTTTGTACATGCGTTCTAATCTGTGCGTATTAGTAAAATTGTTGTTCATTTATTTATTTCTTTGTTTTTCCATTATTTTCTCAGTTAATTTATTTATTTATTTTTATTTATTTATTTATTTATTCATTCATTCATTCATTCATGCATTCATTCATTCATTCATTCATTCATTCATTCATTCATTCTTTCATTCATTCATTCATTCAAGTTAAAAGTTTCCACTCATTTTTCTTATGTTTAATTTTTTCCTGTTCAATTTATTTTATTCGTTTTTCTATAAAATTATTTCGAAATTAATGCCAAGGTAATTATTTCATTGTTAACTCTTCAGACTAACAAAATAAAATAAATTAAGTAATATTTTCTTTATTGTGCGATCATATGAACGTTCCTTTTTTCTAATTTTCAACATTTTTTGTCTGAAATCTTATCATTAAAACAGTATTATTTATAATTTAAACTTTTACTATAATTCAATAATTTTACAACATATTTTCCTAAATCTTTTTGACCAATTCCTGTCTGTTCCGAGCTTATAGTGCCAAACTCTTACAAAATTGTAAGAATATCTACAAGCGGAGAGCAGGGAGAGAGGGTAGGGGGACGATTCAAATGTATGGCAACCGAGACGGGCCTCATCGACATTTAGAACAAAAAATAATTATAGCCCTCCGGAACGCTGGGCGTTTAATTCGCAATGTTCCCCGTCATAGAAAAGAAATAAATAAAAACGCATTGCTTGAAGCACTGTTTATTCATTTGTTTTGACTTTATCCGAAATGGTGACAGTTTAAACTGACAAAATATTTCATTTGAAACGAGGCTTTAATGCTCATAATAGTAATAAATTTCTCGTTAACTCAACGGCAAAAGATGGGCCTTTTTGGCCAGAAATCTTTCTTCTTTTTATTTTATTTGATGTTAAACTTATTTTTTCAGAGATTTTTTCCCAATTGTATGAGGCCATAAAAAAATATTTCGTTTATAATAAAGCCTTTATGTTCACGATGTTTCTGTTTTATTAAACGAAAATATATTTTACGGACTGAATTTGAACGGAAAAAATCGTGGCAATATCAACCATCAGACTTTTGTTCTTTTGTTGTTGTTTTTTAAATATGAATAAAAATGTTTTAATGATAACAATAATAATAATAATAAATGTAACATCTTTTTCTGTTTTATTATTATATGTCTGGATAGAAATTGTATTTATGTTTGCCTGCACAAACAATTAGATTATAAGTTTCATATCAAACCGTTTATTTCCAACATCCCATAGTACGGCAACAACAGGACATTATCTCTGTTGATGTTTTTTCCAAGAGTTTATTTTAAAATACATCCGTGCAATATGCTCATGCGTACACAGTACGTATTACAAACAAGCATAATTATAATATACAGTAGTCAAATGGTCAATGTCAAAAATATATCATTAAGTTACAGAGTATTTTTAGCAACGTCAACTAAGAATACTATCACTTATTGACACAAGAAATCAACATGTCTGGAATTATAATGATATTACTGGTAAATACATATTTAGGACATATACCATCCTGTCAATAAGATTATAAACACAGAACAAAACAACAACAGAAAATATATTTATATAATATAATCAAAGTTGAGAAAAATATATTCAATAGGAAAACTGTTGTGTTTTATTATAAAATATAAAAGTGTTGCAGTGTTTGGAGAGAGAAAACGCGTTCTTTCGCACGAGATGTTAAAACAAAACACATTTGACTTCAGCAAGAATTGGCTTCTTTAAAAATTGACGCTGAGTTAAAAAGTTAAACTTAATTCCCATTTATTAGTTTAAACTTCATAAAATCGCATTAAATTCAAGCAGGTGTTTTCCCTGCTGAGTTAATCACGGTCGTTACTTCGGGAGTTTCCGCCCTTTAACAATATCGTCTGCAATAATTAAATGGCGGGAACTTAGAAAATTATAGTTTGGGAAGCGGGGCGTCTAAAGGCGGCAAGGGGAGGGTTTCCACATTTCATCAAGCCAAGAAAATTGTAAGTTTGAAAAAAGAAAATTAAAGTAGAAAGTATAGCCCGAGAATCAATATCCCTTGTAAATATTTACATTCTAAACTATAGGGTAGAGGTTTTAACAATGGGCGTCATAATATTGGGAATGCGAATCTAAATATTATGGAATGTGTATCTTAGAAGATTTTTGAGCGAACAAACGGACGAACAGAAGAACAAACGGACGAATCGAAAAACAAATGGACGAACCGGGAACAAACGGACGAATCGGAAAACAAACGGACGAATCGGAGAACAAACGGACGAATCGGAGAACAAACGGACGAACTGGAAAACAGATGGACGAATTTGAGAACAAACGGACAAACTGGAAAACAAATGGACGAATCGGAGAACAAACGGACGAACTGGAAAACAAATGGACGAATTGGAGAACAAACGGACGAACTTGAAAACAAATGGACGAATCGGAGAACAAACGGACGAACTGGAAAACAAATGGACGAATCGGAGAACAAATGGACGAACTGGAAAACAAATGGACGAATCGGAGAACAAACGGACGAACTGGAAAACAAATGGACGAATCGGAGAACAAACGGACGAACTGGAAAACAAATGGACGAATCGGAGAACAAACGGACGAACTGGAAAACAAATGAACGAATCGGAGAACAAACGGACGAATCGGAGAAAAAACAACAAACAGAGGGAGAAATAAAAATGGTCAAATATATCACGTTATACCTTTATACAATTTAATGAACAAGCAATACAAATGAAAAATAATTCTTCAAAGAAATAAAAATGTAAAATACTGAAAAATTGAACTTCAATGTCAAGCTAAGTAATGAAATATTATTTTTTATCGGTGAGATATTATTAATAACTTTCACTGTATATCAATCATTGAGCAAATATCAGTTTTTATTATCAATTTTCAGACATAAAAAAAATAGAAAAAATATGTGATATTTCATTGTTTAACTTTTACGTGTTTCATCTTTCGGTGAGATATATTTGATATACAGTCAAAAAATTATTGTAAATAAAATTGAAATTGAAAAAATATAATATGTTAGATTTGGTATAGATAAGAATATATACACATTTATTTATATAAATGAATAAATTTGAATGTTTATTAAATTCTAAATAGAAAATGGGAGCTAAATAATCTTTCGAAGTTTTTGAATTTTGCAATTACGGAGAGAAAATCTGGATGACGTATTTTTATCAAATTATTTAATCTGTGTACAGCCTGCTATTTTCCTATTAATATTAGACCTTTCAGGAAATAGTATTGTTATTTTAAATGACATATCTGATCTCATTTTCATAAATTTATATATTATGTTTATGTTTTTCTATAAACATCGTAATAATACATTATATTATATTATCATTTTCATTATATTATACTATCATTATAATTATATTTCCTTTTCTGGAATATTATATTTCTTTAGTTTTATCTTTTATATTATCAATAATATTATATAAATAATTACACTATCTATTCTTTATATTATATTGTATAACAAATATTTCATTTTTTTTAATTTTGTAACTCTTGTTGTTGCTGTTGTTTTTGTTGTTGTTGTTGTTGTTGATGATGTATTTTTGGTTTGTTTTTTTCCCCCTCATTTTTTTGTAATATAAAGAAAAATAAATTATATTTTTGTAATATGTACTCTTTAAGTCGATTGAGCTATGCCTTGTAATTTAATTTTATCATTAAAAAAATTGAACTTTGTCTTGTAATTTAATTTATCATTAAAAAAATAACAAGAACAGATTCTCATGGGAACCGTGGAGACCTAATTGGTACCTTTGACGGGTTTTCATTACAAACAATAATTGAGAATACGTAATAAAAACATTTCCCACAAAAATTTCATACGCTTTTCTTAAATTTAGTTGTCTTCATTCTGGTACTTACCGGTAATTTTCCAGCTTTCGGTTCGAAATGAAAAAAATGAGATCAAGCTGGGCGTATTAAATAATTTATTGAAACTCAAGTCTGTGAGAAGACATTCCAAAATTGTTCACGGGATGGAAAACACATCGAAGCTTGTTTAAAACTTGTTAAATATTTAGTAATTTGCGCTTTAGCTTAGAATTCAATTTCGCGAAAAGTTAACGTCAGACGCCTGTGCTTGTAAGTTTGATAAAAACGGAAGACTTTTCGTCTGCTTTCAACAGCATTCAAATTAGAATTTTCAAGTTTTCTTACAAACCGCCAGACATTGGTTCTGTAAGTCAAAAGCTCGGGTAATTTATCAATTATTTTATGTTTTTATAATCCAATTGTTGCGGATTACCGCTCCCTACGTCGTCTTACTTTCTTGACATAACGTTTAATTACGCCACTTTAAAATTGTTTCGCTTTTAGACAGAAGTCTTGTGTTTGCCAATCGTGCATTTAACTAGAAATATAAGCATAATCAGATAATTTATGGAAACGAGTATTTATACATAAAAATAGTATTAAAAAAGGTTTTATTTCAACCCACTTGTCATACTAGTCTCCTAGATCCCCATGATCCGTGACGTATAAATCTACTTACGTGAATTGATGAGACCTTTAGATGTATGTATTTATTTGTACGCTCAGATGTACTGTTTGTTTATTCGTTTGTTTATTTGTTTTTTATTTGTTTCTTTTTTTTCTCTTATCAACAATATTATTGTTAAGGTCATTTGAAACTAAAATGTTCAGATTGGCCTTCTTCTATCTCTCCAAGTTTTTATTCTGTCCTCTGCTTTATGTAAGACTCCGAAATTCCTATCTGAGGCTTTACTTAATCTTACCATTTAATGACTGAATAAAGATTTATTTTTTTTTCGATTTATTTACTGTCGAATTTCGGTTGGACACTAAACTGTTAGTTTTATTTTCAGGGCAGGGCCTGGATGACACACTTGCCAAATTCCAGAGGCATCCCTGGTCCTTTGCAATGCCCGAAGCAGAGCACCGATCCATATGACTCAGGTTTTTAAGGTCTCATTCGGAATACCTTTAGTAATGTTAGTGGTAGAGAGTCTATTTATTTATTTCTATTGTTGTTGTTTTTCTGTTCGTCATAAAAATAATTATGACGTCATAAATAGCAAGGTTGATGTATGCGACAATATTGTTGGTAAAATGGCTTGTTGTAATTGAAGTTGTTATAATTATCAACAACATAATCATTCTTGTTGCTAAAGTTGTTGTTGTTGCTGCTCTTTGTGTTTATTTTAGCTGCATTTTTTGTTGTTTTGCAGCTGACTTGGTTTTCCCGTGTTACAGTTTATGTTATGCAATATTATTGCTCCTAAAGTATTCGTGATATTGGTGCTTTTTTATAGATATTGTTGTAATTGTTGATGTTGTTGATGATTATGTCTTTGCGATAAGATAATATTTGTCATATCGATAATAGTGAAAAATTAACTTTGCGTAATGATGGGTATTTTCTGTATAACCAGTGTTTTTATCATTATTATAATGGCTATAATAATAGTGAAATTCATTTATAATAATTTAATAATCATAATTTGAATTTCAAAAGAAGCAGAACGTGAGTTTATAATAATAAAACCTATTTTCTGTCTGAGAATATATTGCGATGTTGTAAGAAAGAAGACAAATTCGTGTAAATCAGTAAATTAAATTTGTAATAATCACTTTCCGCTGAATAAAACATTTCGCGATTTTCTACTTATTTTTTCAAGCCGCTTGTTTCCTTGGAGTTTGCTACAGCTAATTGGATTACAGATATTTTACGTGAATTGTAAGCCCTCTCGGATAGACCAACCCGTATTTTCGTGGTTCCAGTGTTGGGAAATAAAATATGCAAAGAGAAAAGTTTAAAGACACTAAAACCTTCAATTCTCAGGGAAATCTTTTAATGCTAAGCTACCTAAATTAGCCATAATTGGTCAATTCCAGCAATTTCGCTTTCAAAAACGCCAAGATCGGCATAAAGCCGAGGCATAATGATCGGTTTCTGGACGGATTCCGTGAAATTGTCATGAAAATGATATATCGGGACGTCAGACGCTTTAGACATAACCCAACGTAATAACATGGTGCGCTAGACGCTTGGAAATTTAGGATGAAGTCGAAAGCGATAATACGGAGAGCGGAGAGAAATTTAGAATAATCAAAGGATCGCCTGAAAAGCTAATGAGTTAATTGTCTATTCTCTGGACCTTTTCAGCGAAAATGAATAGAGACACATAGCTTAGAAAATTGTGGGAAATATGTCAATTGTCACAGGAAAGTGAAGATTTTTGTGTCTTTTTTGTCTGTTACATCTTTTCTCAGTGACTGAACATAATTTCGAAGGCATTTCCATCTGCGGTGTTGTTTAAGTAAATAAGAAAAGCAATACAGGTACGAATATCGTGCCAGTCATGCATTCAACATGATCCGTTGAATTCTTCAACCGTCCATTTAGTTAAAGTTGTCACATTTTCATAGTTATAGCCACTGTTTCATCACGCTATTTTGTTCGTAGGACATCTGTAATGAAGATGAAATCTCCAAAATTTTGTCTGAAGCATATATGCTAGCAATTGGTTCTTATGTCCACAACGACTAGACCAAGGTCAATTATCAGGGTCACAGGAAAATGTATTTAGGTATTGAAATGAAACATGCATAGATTTTCAGCAATGTAAGTTGGTGTGTTGCGTGCAAAATTTTGGTCCCCGCAGAAAAGGTCAAGGTCAAACTTAGAGGTGAAAGGTCAGGTTATGATATGACAATGTGCGCATGGAAAATTTGGTAGTCCTGGGGCATTATAAATTATCAAAATGTTCAAAATCATCATACTGAGTATTGTCAGAATAATTCGGGTCAATATGCGCAAGGTCAAGGTTACTAGAGACGATGAAATTTAAAGATTTTGTACAGAACATATCTTGTGCATACTTGGATGGATTTGTCCCAGATGTTCACCATCATATGACATAAGGTTGCACTCATTTGGCAGGTTAATAAGTGAAAGGGTCAAGGTCACACTTAGAGAGCAGAGAAAAGCGTTGATCCATAGTGAAACATAGTTTGGACAATTTATTCCTTAGGCTATTTTGCTCTGTGAGTAAAAAAAAATGTTTTTTTTTTTAAATATTTTTTTAAGCTTAAGTAATGTGTCATTTGAGTTGAGAAGATTTCTCTTTACATGTATATATATCAGTCATATTCTAGTGTTAGTTCCTCAGGCAGGGATCTCTCATTGGCCTAGTGGTTAAGGTCCCTGTCTTCAAATCACTTGTCCCTCACTGCTGTGGGTTCAAAAATCCCGTTAGGGCATTTGGATTCTTTCTTTTGGAAAGCTGTCAGAAGGTCGGTAGCTCTACACAGAAGAAATAATGCACGGAAGGGCATCTGAGGTCTTCCTTCCCCGGTAAAGCTTGAAAGACGCCGCATGACCTTAGAAATGTAGGTGTGACGTAAAGCTAAACAAAGTAAACAACATTCTCCAGGCCAGTTTTTCTCTGAAAAAAAAGTGAGGCTTAAGTCTTGTATATCTTCCAAAGATTTCTTCAAATAACTTCTAAATACAAAAAAATCATGTTATATTTGCGACATTGAACAGTGAGTCAAAAAGGGAAACCACGACTTTAATGTTTTAACAGAAACAAGCGAGCGCCTTGTAATAAAATGTTATTTTATTGGCATTAAAGCGTCATTGATGTTAAGATGAATAGTTGATGATAATCAAACATTTTAACATAGTTTGATTTATATTAATCTAATTAGGGACAAACGATGACTCTTAACCTTCTGTATAATTTTTCACACAGAATTTGTAGAAAAATATAACCGGGCTATGAATCAATCTAGTGCATTATGCTTTATTGTTGCTTTTTGTGTTGTCTATTATGTTGGGTTTTTTTGCGTTTTTATGCCCCCGCCATGTAATGGCTGGGGCATATAGTGTTACCCTGTTCCGTCATTCCGTCCTTCCGTCCTTACATCCTTCCGTCATTCCGTCATTCTGTCATTCCGTCATCATCAGTTTCCGTTCATTATCTTAAGAACGGTTGCACACATTCAACTCAAATTTGACATATGGATATGTCATGAGAAAATACAGGTCAAGTTCGAATTTGGTCATGGTTCGATGATTTTTGGCAGAGTTATGCCCCTTTTACTTTGAAAATAATATGAAATTTTTAGTTTCCGTTCATTATCTCCCCAAAGGTACAACACATTCAACTCAAACTTGACATATGGATGCGTCAAAGGAATGTGCTGGTCAAGTTCAAATTTGGTCATGGTTCAATGATTATTGTCAGAGTTATGCCCTTTTCACTTTGAAAGTAATATGAAATTTTCATTTTCCGTTTATTATCGCCCCAATGGTGCAACACATTCAACTCAAATTTGACATATGGATATGTTTTTGGAATGCCCAGGCCAAGTTTGAGTTTGGTCATGGTTCAATGATTTTTGGCAGAGTAATGCCCCTTTCACTTTGAAAATAATATGAAATTTACAGTTTCTGTTCATTATCTACCCAACAGTGTTACATATTCAACTTAAATTTGACATATGGATATGTCAAACCAATGGGCAGGTCAAGTTGGAATTTGGTCATGGTTTGATGATTTTTTGGCAGAGTTATGTCCCTTTCACTTTGAAAATAATATAGATACATCTTAGGAATAAGCAGTTTAAGTTTGAATTTGGTCGAGGTTCAATGATTTTAGACAAACTTATCTTTCCTGAATGTTGGAAAAATTTTGAACTTTCAGTTTCAGCTCTCATACTTTTAGCCATTATTTTGGCTACAAATATGCAATATGCTATTTTAAAAGGTTTAGACTGAATAATTTCAGTGCCTTGAACATTGTTTGAAAATGGTTTGTGTTAACATTGAAAAGTTTTAAGGGCTTTGAACTTAAAATGAAAAAAATAATTAATGCACCATCTGAAATTTTGGCTGCATGCGGGGGCATCCGTGGCATGATGACACATTTCTAGTTTTAAACTTTTTCACTCCATCAAATATAAATTAATAGAAATAAGAACGAGTTGTGGTTCTGTATTGTTTTTAATACTAAAAAATGGTTAAAATGCATTTCTAGAATGCACACGAAAAGAAAAAACACAACAGAAAACAACAGAAACAACAACATAAAAAAATGGTAATAATACCAAAAAAAAATGCTGCTATATTTATAAGACTTTTGGTGATAAAGATACCAGCTATAACTCGTATAAAACAGGTTCGGCTTTTTTTTGTTGTTGCTGCTGCTGTTGCTAGAGGCGTTCCTACAAGGCGTGACGTGTCAATATTATTCCCCGTTCATGTTGAAACAGCTTCTTTCCTGATGGGCGTCGAATTTGGGCGTACAGCAGGGCGGAGAGGGTCATTTGTGATAAAGCCAAATAACACGTTAGTGCTATTCTACACAGTCATTATTATGCCGGGAAAGTAGCTATTTGCAAGCACATAGCGTGTGTAATGAATGACTAAAACAAAGATGGCGTGTCGAAATCTCGTCAAATCTCGCGAAGGGGAGTTGAAAAGGCGGGAAAAGGCGGGTAGGGAATGAAAAGAGGATAGGAACGTTGGAAATTAACGGTTTCTTTTCTTTAATTGTTCTGTTTGTGGTTCAACATTAAAAAGTTGAATAACTGTGCATATATATTTTTATTCCGTAACTAAGAATGGTCATAAAAATACTGACTAATAAAAGTTCTTGACAATTAGTTGAATATTTTCCAAATACTAAACAGCGCGTAAAAATCACATGCAACATGTTTTGAGGAGTGGGAGATATAAGAAACAAGGAAACCAAAGCAAAGTTTATTACTCTCTGCATTCACTTGTACTCCAGTAATTATAGAAAACAATAACACCTACAAAGAAATAAATTACATTACATTGAAATTAATACGGTTGTAAACATGTTTAATTGTTTGTCTTATTTTGAACATATATATCTGTTGCCTAGGAATCGTTTAAAAATTTTGTTTTTTTTCTTAAACCAACAAAAATCAACACTATTGTTCCTTCCTTCCTTCCCTCCTTCCTTCCTTCCTTCCTTTCTTTTTCTCACTCACTCACTCACTCACTCACTCACTCACTCGCTCGCTCACTTGTTCGCTCACCAGCTCACTCATTTACTCACTTACATTTTTTTTTATTTATTTATTTTTTTATTTATTTATTTATTTATTTATTTATTTATTTATTTATTTAAGTATTTTTTTTATACATGTGCCTTACATAATTAGAATAACAAAATATATTTTATAAAATTAATTAATTTGGGCCATACAATTGCTTCTTTAACTTGCAATGTGTAAACCACCATAAAACTGGCTCTCGGCTTTTGTAGTCTTACCTCAGTGAAACTGTAATTTAATGGGGAAGAACTTACAACTTTTGAGACCATCATCTGGCTGTTCCGGCTTTATACCGAGCCGTTGACCTCGCCTTAAGAGGGCCAAGGAATTAGAAAGGCATTTTAAACGGGATTCTTTATTTAGCAAATTTTAAAGGTTCATTATGCCTCAGAAATGCTACCAATTTTATATTTTAAAAACTTATAATTTTTTGGTATCTTGATACAGTTTTTAAAGTACTTTAATTACTCATTTGCCATATATATGGACCATCTTTTGCAACTATAGTTCTGTTTTCAATCAGTGTAATTATAGTGAATTACATGTAGTATTTCATATGGTACTTTGTTTACATATTGCTACCTTAACGACACATTTGTGCATTTTCAGCGGTATTTTCTTCAGTTGCTAAAAATCTAACTTGTTCTAACTCCATTATTCAAACACTATTAAGCACATGTTTGACATTTCGAAATATTTTTTTGAAAAATGATTTCAGATTCATAATGTGCCTTTAATATATTTTTCTTTTACGAAAGTTTGGCTGTTTTTTGTGCTCATCGAATGCACAGTGTTGCGAGCCACACCACAAGCGTGCACCCCGGATGCGTAACCCTGGTCAAACGTTTAATGTAAATATTTAATAACTTTTCGAAACCAAAGAATACCTCCCTAATGGGCGCTGCTGTGGTTATAAAGGTTTGACCACTGGTTTGGGCTGTTCCCATGACCTTTTGAAATTGACCTCAAATGATTTCGTCGCTACAAATGTAATTATTATGTCGGGGAACTTAGAAGCTATAAAAGCCCTGACAAAATTTATTGCACTTTAAAATGGCCATCATTTCGCGAAATGTGGGTGTCTTCCGATTGGCAATTTATTTAAAAATTAGTGTTGACTTATTCGTTACAGATGTTCAACATGACAAATAAAACTGTAAAAAAAATTTATACTACTGCCTCGATATACACATGTGCCGCGCAGATTTATAATTCATTATTCTCAAACAAAAAATAATGCGTAGAAGATTTGTTAAAATTTTCCAAGAAGAAAACAAATTGGTCATTTTAATCTATGTATAATAGAGCATTTATACTTTTACTGGGTCATCATAACATATACTTACTTACATTAAAGTAAATTTAAATGGGCAATTACGTCAGTTTTCTTTGTTGATAGAACGTTTATACATGAACTCTTGTAGAATATATACGTAGTAACACGGGGAGACAATTAAATCTGATTAAAGATGCACGCCTCCAGGTGAGCCAAAACATGTCAAAATAATATACCTTTATAAACATGTACTTAGATTTTAAGAAAAGTTCAAGAAATAATTTACTTGTGGTATGCAAATATTGACTGATTTTGCAGTATTTAATACATTTTTTCTACAGCGTGACTAACGCAATAAGGACTATTTTGACCTTTTTTTGTGTGTAATTTTCGTACATTTTAATGTGTAAATTACTGTCTTTGTGCACTTAAAAATTAGCATGAATCTAGAGGCATGCTGCTTTAAAGGTCGTTGCAAGTTTTGCATGATGGCCTTGTTTTAAGAGGAAGCGGACTTTTTTTCTTGCATGAGAGTTTTCCTTCCACGATCGCCATAATTTACATAGTAAATACATGTATGTTGGGTTTTTTTCACAAAAAAAGAAGCACAAGTTTGTACATGTGAGGAAAAAAATGGTATGTGGTGTTATAAAAAGTATGGTATGTGGTGGTAAACCACAGTATCTCACCGTTAATAAAGAGGTATAAGTACAGACTCTTTATTCTATCCAGATGAACACAAATAAATAATCGTATTTTAATTTTACAACTTACTGAAATTATGTGTTCTTAGAAATATACCAAAGAGGTCTTTAAAAAATGCCCTAATATATTAATAATTGCAATCACGTGACCAGCGTTGTAATATAACGTACACCATTGTAACTCTTGCTATAGTGCCAAATGTCTTTCATGTATATGTTATTTCTCTTTCTAGATCTGGTTATGTCCATTCATCATTTTTTATTTATTTAATTTTTTAGGAATTTTTCAAAATATTTACTGACTGAATAGCGAAAAAAAGGAGGCCCATGCTCAGGCAGTATATATTTGCTGGTCAGCGCTGGTCGTATCGATAGAATCTTTAGTCGGAAGTACAAACAAATATACTGATTGCTCCTCAAGAGCCCGCTCGTGTTTGAAATAATGCAAGGAGAGGCACCCGAGGCCCTCCTGCCATTATACAGCTGGAAACTCATCATCTGACCAATACAAAGTCGGTGTGACGTAAAGATCAACCACGGTCTTATCAAACGTGAAAAATCCTGGTCCAGCCAATATAATAAATGATAATGAATATTTAAAAAGTACCCTGTTTATGTCACATTTGTATTACATAATACAAGTAATTGTAAGTTGTAAGATATTATTTAGTTATTGTTGAACTATAAAATAAATCAATGTGGGTCTTCTAATAAAAAGCACGCGTTGAGGTTAAAGATAAACAATAATGTATTGTTAGTTTTTTTTAATTATTTAAGAATACAATTGTTAGGGAATGATCGAATTTTCATTTAAATTTGTGGTCACCACTTACACATTTGCAACTTAAAAAAAAGAGAGACAGAAAAAAAGAAGAAGAAATATTGTAGATTTTTGCACTATTTGAACTTTTTCTTACTTAGACCACCTTGTGAATGATGTCAAAATGCTAATACATTAATCTAGTATCGGACATCAGATTAATGGACATTTTTACCATTGACAAATGGACTTAAATTTTCATGAAATAAAATACTTAAACGGATATATATGTCGGTGTGACATTGACTCGTCAGACGTGATTCACACCAGAAGAATTTCATTCATTAATATAGCTAGGTTTGAGTAAGTGCCCAGGTTAAAGCAACGCCGAACGTATCACAGTATATTGCGAGTTTTTTTATATTTTAGCACTATACATATAGTATTGATTTGATTTAAACATATTCTGTTGCCAAAAAAAAAGAAACATACACATACATGAAAATACAGATACAATACAAAAGTATAACATATTTGACAAAAGGGTCAATCAAAAGTAACACATGAAGTTATAATTTTTTTCCTATCCATCCTGGCAATCGCTCCTTTCCGACCTTTTCCTTGAAACTTTAGATCCGAAAATTGACGGAAAGAAAGGGATGAGTATTCGCCCATTTTGTGGTCGCCGTGTAAAGTGTGATTTGGCGATGCGTGACGGACTATATTCACATACCTTTTAAAGAATATTTTTCAGCAAAACGATTTCCTTTTTTTCTCTTCGCCTTCTTTTTTTTTTTTTTTGGGGGGGGGGGTATTGCGGGGAGAGGGGGTATTGGTCCAATTTTTTTTCTGTTCACTAGGAAATATAATACGCCATTCATTTCTTCTGCTGAATAACTTTCGAAGTCAATTATGAAATCGTTCCAGTATCTAAAAGACACATCTCACTCATGCAGTATCCATGCGGGCATAAAACTGGAATCCACGAAGATACTTAAATTCCATTCCGTCTAAATTTCTCTTTACAATAGCCTCTTTAATGCTTGTAGCGGTATCAAGGAACAATTGATGAAAATGATGATAAACTGAAAGGATTCATGCTCTTTGACCCCACTCAAGATCCTTAAATTAGTTTTGATTGCTAGAACCAGCGCAATTTTAGCAAATTATACGTCATCTTTGGAGATCAAGCTTCGGTAATGAGCGTCTTTTGACATGGAGCGGATTAATTCGGAATAAATCGGATATTGCCGGACAATTGTTCATCGAATAATTGAAAGTAATCTATTTCTGCGAAACTGCCTTGAGAAAATCGAGTTTTTGTTTCAGGATAATAAACATGTCTGGAATGAAGAAATTTGATAGAATTTTTAGATGTATTTTTTTACACATTAACAAAATGGACGAGAAGTTTTGATGTAAGATTTTTTTGTAGTTCGTTATTTTTAGATAATTGAATATCCTGTCGAATTAGGAAATCGCATGAGCTTATTAAGTCTTTATATTTATGGTTATATGAATCTGACATTCTAAGGTATTATAAGTTTCCTTAATTCATAAGTCATTTGTAACCCAGCCACATCCCAAAAATTCGGGGGGATACGGGAGAAAGCATAGGAAATGAGTCATGGTTTAACCCTCAGCTGATCCCACACTGCCGGGTCGATGCATTGGGTAGTTAAGAGAAATGTTCGGATATAGGATATTTGGAAAGTTTAACTAAAGGGGGACAGTTGTATGGGGTACCTGCATTTCACACAAAAATTTTATTATATATGTAAAATATATTACAGTTTAGAATAAATACAATCAAAACATCTATAATGTGTAACTTTAGTAAGAGAAATTTCAGAATAAAGATTTGGAGGTTTAACTTAAGAGGACTTATAACCTGGTTTTTTTTATATTTTGCACATAAAAATGTATATATGTAAAAATATATTTTAATATATATAAAAAGGTTTAACGCATAAAACCTATTATTTATATTCATTTCTTAATACAAAACTTATATTCCACAGTTTATCAGAGACTATTAAACTATTAAAATATCAGAAAATATCGGGAAGTATCTTAATAGATATTTAAAAAAAAAATATATATATAAGATTTAATTTAGAGAACAACATTACTGTCGCAACATTGAATTACGACTTGTCATATTTTCTTATTTGATAACAAATCTTATAAAGAAAAAAAAGTATTTCTATTGAAGGAGAAAAACTAAATCTTATCTACAAATTATGATTTAATAATTCGATTGCAAAATCCGGATTGATGCAGACGAGCACTACTCGTGTACTCATTTCCGGTTTTACCGGAAGCCATGAAGTTTATGTAAAGAAATGTCCAGCGAGGCTCGTTGTTTGGAGGAGAAACAACATGTCAGTCTTGATTTGACGATTTACAGTCAATGTGCTGTTACTGTCACGTTAATGACTTCATGGACAAGATAACCATTGAATGATGCATAATGGAGCCACGTAATATGTACAAAGTCAATAAATATTTCGTTTCTGTAGGGAAGATTCGTAAAATTGATAAAACCTAAGCATCGCTTTCATCTTGACCGATCACGGTCATTAAATGCTTGCAGGTGTTAAATTATATAAATAAGAAGAAAAACAAATTATTTGGACATTTAAATTCGAAATATGGGTGGGTAACAGTCACTTTAAGGTTTGAAACGAAATTAGTTTTGATGATATCTTGTAAAAGTTATCTAATTTATTTCTTTGGATCTAGATCGTACAGATCTCTTTAGCACGAGTTTCACACGATCAATGTCCAAAATAGATTATTCAATGGTTACTGCATTGAACGAGGACAATATATTAAGTGTTGTAAAATGTAAAAAAAAAATATCAAACAGATGTACAGAATTTGTCGTCTTATAAATGTAATAATGTGAATGTGGAAAATGATGCAAACTAAAGAGAGTTCAGTGACAACAAAATGATAATTTATCAATGAATGATGACAGTTGTCATGAAGTAATATGCTGTATGAAAAGTTTCCTTCAAGCGCCAATTTTCTATGATTTTATTTTTTTTCTTTCCGGGAAAAGGATCTCATTTAGTGAAATCTGGTTCATGTTTTATTAAACCAACCGGAAGCTTCAGTAATTCTCGAAAGGATTCGTCAAGGAATGATGGAACTTACTGAAATTTTCGGATTTTGTCTTGTATTAAAATTATGCAAAAATAGGCAGAATGCTCATAAAGATAATCCGCATTTGCTAAGCATTCTATAAGAAACAGTTAATTTTATATAGTTGTATATATAATGTCTTCAAATAGGTTGATTTTGATGTCTCCGCTTTGATATATTTAGTTCGTTTCTTAGAAATCAAAAGTTTCCATGTTTCCCGTACGAAATTTCGAAAGATGAAAATGTTGATAAAATTCTCACAAATTGTTTCTTATTACATCCAGAGAGGGTTTAATTGACGCCAATTATGAGCAGGTGCTCATGTACTTCTTACGCAAGAGAAATTCTTACAAATTCACCGTCATAATGAAAAACCTCTTATGTTTTTTATGATTTGATGAAGTGTTTTACTTGTAAGGTCGTTAAGCAATATGTAACTTCAAGAATTGGGCGGAGAATGGAAGGCCATTAAACTGATGTTGGTAGTCGAAAAACACAACAAGAAAATAAAGCCGCCATTTTTTCTTCTATAGCAATAGACGCTTGCAGACGGATTTTAAAGTTGCGACCGTAATTGAATTTTCTTTCATGTTTATATGAAAGGATAAATTATACAATAACAGCAAGATCCCAGCTCACTATTTTTTTCGGTTTTCGGATTTATAAAACCTCATTATTTGTTTCAAAAGACACAATAATTTATGTCATATTTGATAATGTAAGTAAAGACAAAAACATGGAAATTTTGGTAAAAAATTCAAGTATTGTTTACGTATGATTCTTTTACGAATGTTCTCAAAAGACCCTTACACGTCCAAAAAGCTATATAAAGTTGTGGTGTATTTTTACCTTATTCCCATGCCTTTGTCAATGGTTTTATGTAACAGGCATATCTTGATTATTAATAATGAGCAGTCGTCAATAGGGTTTAATATCAAGTACCCGAATAGTCTTGTGACTACACGGAAATTTTGCCGTCCAGTCTGACCGATTTGAATTACGGAAATGCGTCCATCTGTGTCTAGATTGTTTCGGCTAATTTCGCCACATTCCGTTCAAAAAGCGTTGGGTTGTCCAGATTAACTATTGCTCCATATCAAATGAACGCTTAAAATTAGTTATTTAAAACACTGAAAAAGAAGAAATTTTCTGATCTTTCATGAACTTATGGTAGATGGAGATGACATAGGAATTTTCTTTAAAAAGAAATAAAAAAAAATAAAAATAAATCAAAGAACCAGACGACTTTAATACCTGATACTGATCATAAGCCGCTATCTTTAAGTGACACAATTAGGGAGAACTTGAACTAGAGGGACTAATGAATTCATCAGGTCTTGATAACAAATAAGGAAGAAATGCAGTGATTACGTCTTAATTATAACCATTACCTTTATAAAAAGATGAGAGAGGAGTGCATTATAAATCAACGAATAAAAAACCCACCAGAACTGAGCTGAATAAAATGCTTACGTAAAATTAAGCGCATCACTTCATTGATACGATACGTTAAGGCATCACGTGGGGGGCAGGTCACAGAAAAGTATATAGAATAGAATAGAATAATAGAATTTAATAGAATAGAAGAATAGAATAGAATAGAATAGAATAGAAGAATAGAATAGAATAGGAATAGGAATAGAATAGAACAAAACAATTAAAAAAAATATCAATGAGGTCAGCTGTAGACACATGCACATGTACTTCACTCTATAGACGTGTTATTGTCGCAAACAGACACTTTCCGTTTTTTCATTTAGTAGAATATTTAGTCTACAGACCTCGGGCCGATGAGGGTTCGCATCATTTAAAAATTGCGTCTTTTGCTTTCAGTACGAAAAGGTTTCTGTATAGACGGTAGAAAAATATGTCTTCTGTATGAAAAACAAGGAATTATTATCTACTATTTTCATGGATGTGCTGTCAGTTGTGGGTCAGTTGTTTAAAAAAGTGTGGAACTCACTAGGTTGTACTCGTTGTGTTGTCTATTTTCTGTTTATTGCATTATTATATATATTTTTACGACATATATAAAAAAGAAAAAGGAACATTTACTTCATTCATATATAAAAAAAATATCGGCACCAAATACGACCGTATGTGCAATATTGCAAATGAGTATAGTTGATATAAATAATTTATTAGACCAAACTCTCTTCAATTTTCAGAAACTACTTCAATTCATTTAATGATCACTTTCGATTTATGTGACACAATCAGGGAGAAATAAAGTCATACACTTAAACTAGAGGGATTAATGAACTACTCTGATCTAATGACAAATAAGTAAGAAATGCAGTGATTACGTCTAAATTATAACCATTACCTTTATAAAAAATGAGAGAGGAGTGCATTATAAATCAACGAATAAAAACTCACCAGAACTGAGCTGAATGAAATGCTTACGTAAATTTAAGCGCGTCACTTCATTGATGCATCACGTGGGGGCAGTCACAGAAAAGTATATAGAATAGAATAGAATAATAGAATAGAATAGAATAGAATAGAATAGAATAGAATAGAATAGAATAGGAATAGGAATAGAATAGACTAGAACAAAACAATTTAAAAAAAAATATCAATGAGGTCAGAGCTGTATACATGTAATTCACTCTACAGACTTAATAAATATTGTCGCAAACAGACACTTTCCGGTTTGCTTATTTAGTAGAATATTAAGTCTACAGATCTCGGGCTGATGAGAGTTCGAATCATTTAAAAAAGAGCGCGTCTTTTGTTTTGAGTAAGAACTGGTTTCTGTATAGACGATAGAAAAATATGTCTTCTGTATGAAAAACAAGGAATTATTATCTACTATTTTCATGCATGTGCTGTCAGTTGTGTGTCAGTTGTATAAAAAAAATTGTGAAACTCACTACATTGTACTCGTTGTGTTGTCTATTTTCTGTTTATTGCATTATTATATATATTTTTGCGACATAAATAAAAAAGAAAAAGGAACATTTATTTCATACATAATAATTATATTAAAAAAAAGAATTTATCGGCACCAACTATAACCGTATTATATGCATTGCAAATGTATATATTTGTTATAAACAATTTATTAGACAAAACTCTCTTCAATTTTCAGAAGCTACTTCAATTCATTTAATGATCACTTTCGATTTATTTCAAGACACTCTCAGCTTCCTGTGATAACTTCACATAAACCACTCGACCCTTCACTGCTCTTTTTCCGCATATCACACTTTTCACAGTCTTATCGGGTAGAGATATCGAACAAATTAATTAAAACAACATATAACGAGCTTCATATAAACATTTAACACCGTTCTTGATCAAGATAAGACAGCAATACGCCATCATTAACCGCGGAGCTACTATCGAGCCTCGGTTTGAAATGCTTACCACGCGCGGTAACGCCTTAAAACGCCTCTGATTGGTCGATAATTATACACAACACCTCGCTCAACCCAGCAATTACCCCGATCAATCAAAAACTACGGAAAAGATATTTCCCGCCCCTAGTATTCAAACCGTTTTCAATACACCTTAAGCGAGAAAATGTTCTAGTGTGTACTTTATGAGGAATAAACATGTAAAAGGGGAGGAGAGGGAAGGAGAAGGAAAATAATCCTAAAGGACGATAAACGGTATTGGCATTCACGCCTTGATAAGTCGGTCGATATTACGTTGGATTAGACAGGATTATCTGAACATATAGCAGTTTATATGTGATATAGATATGTGATATGACTTTTGAAAAATGATATATATTTTATGATATGATACTGTAAAACGTGAACATGTCAGCCATGATTGCGGTGAGTTGAGTTTTTTTGTGTTTCTCGTTTCAAAACAAGAATATTAATTAATACTTTATACAGTAAAGGTCATTTTTGTGACATAGTCTCTCACGGCGTCTCGTAAGGTAATATCATTTTATGCTAGACGTACAATTTATCGCATGAGAAGAAAAACAAAATTATAAGACAAACAACGAACTCATGAGAAAAAGTCATCTTTTAACTTTTTAGGCTGACGAGTTCTCGTGAACTTTTGGAATTAGTACTGTAAATAATTTTCCTGAAAATCAGTAGCTGATTATGTCTATATCAAGGTGGTATAAAACTTTGAAATCAAAGATAATTCTTTCGAATGTGAAATATTAGAAAATGCAGAATATAGATGATATAGTTTCTTAAGAAAACCTTTTTTTAAAAAAAAAACAAAACAATACTTTATTTTCGTTACATACAAGTATTTAGTATCGCAAAGAATATAATCTATTCAATAACTAAAATAAAACCCACACTAATGTGGTCATCTTCACTAACCAAAATAAAAACCACAGCAAGAAATCTGGTCTTACTCATTAACTTAAATAAAACCCCACAAGTCTCTAGACTTATTCATTAATTGTCTTGTAAATAGTGTAAATGACAGCATAGGGGTTTTACGGTGGAAAAAAGCTCTCTCTTTTGGTGGAAAGTAAAAAAAAAACAATTCCAAGAACAAAATGTCATTTAAATGATTGCTAATGCTGTGTCAAATACATGCCAGTTGTTGAATAAGATTTGTAATATTCGTATTAAATTATTAATACATTTTTCATGTAAAATACTTGTAGGCAGATTGAGGTAGAAAAAAATGCTGACGAAGCTAAATTGCAAAGATCAGAAAGAATGTAAACTGCTGAATCTTGGGTTCTAAAATTTTGGTACATTTATAGCTTATTTTTGGGTTGTTTTTCTTTGAATTATTCTCGAGTTTTTATTCTCTATGAATTATGATAGAGGTGAGATTGTCAAACAAAAAAAAGTTGCTGAAAGGCGCCATAGAAAGTCTACTTTCAATAATAGAAATATTCCTTATCCCTTATGTAGGTTGTAAATGGGGCTGTTGTTTGTGTTATTTTGTTCACACAGTTTATTTTGAAGAATATAAATTTGTTTCTGTCGTGTTTTTGTCAATGAATTTCTTTTAGAATAGCTAGGACAATATCATATGGCATTCAGCAAAATTTATCATGATTTATTTTTAGGAATAATCATTATTAAATACATATGATATATATATAATACGAGATGCATAAGAAATTTTAATATGTTCAGAATTTTGATCGGAGAATGTTTCAATAAGCTTATACCTATTTCAACAGAATCGAACTAAAATAAATCCATATGAACTAAACTAAATACTTATTAAGAAATGCGTAACGGAATTGCTGTATATTCTTAGCCTTATTTTGGACTGGTGACCTTTGCCTTTTTATGGTCACTTTAAATTATAGTCTGATAAGAGGTGCGTTGAGATGTTAGGAAAAATAATTTTGTAATTTTAGTAAAGTATAGATTAAATGCAGTTGCGAATATTTCATATTTCTAAAATTGTTAATTATTGAATTAGCTGGTCACTCCTGTCATTTGTGATACTTCAGAAATTACGGTCTATTCTGTCTATAAATTAATACACGAAATTGTATCTTAATATGCGTATTTATAATCGGCATAGGCGTCCTTTTTAGTAGTTGGTTTTTAAAATAAGAGTTAGTTTCTAAAAAAAGGATTGAAATACGCAAAATTAATCCTAATCATACAATTTTTGCGTGTTTTGTTTCGTCACGATTCTGATTTCTGGCTTTTACATTTTTCCTGGAGTTGAATATGGAAAAGAAAATCCCATAATAACGTCATCGCCTTCGCTTCTTCTCCTTCATTTCAATAGAAAAGGCATGTTCGTGACTTTATTTTACCATTTTAGAAAAAAATTTCGTTTTATTGGACAATTATATAGAGAAAGGAAACAAATGATATGATAAAGTATAATTCTGGTACATTATCTAGTAAATGCTAAAACTCCTAAAATTCAGTTGCATGGCAACCAATTTATTACAAAAAATTTAGTGAAATTTTCATTTTAGAGCAACTTGGGCTGAGATGAAAATAAAAAAAAATAAGGTTGAGAGGGCAAACACAGAAAGATTGTTCATGCGTCATATAAATATGATTTTTGTATCAATTCCACGTGCATTTGCATATACATTTCCACGTGCATTTCCACGAGCATTCCCATGTACATTTCCACGCCAAAAGACTAATTCCTTAGAATGAGCCTGACATTTTTAAAGTTGTACTTTCTCCCTTTAAAGATTTTTTAATGAATTAATTGATTTCAAAAACAGAACATGACATAACAAAGTTTAATTGCAAGACTTAGTAGAGGAAGGGTGTTTAAGTAGTCCGACTTAATTGTCAATTATAGAAAAATCATACGTTGGTACGGATTTTATCGCAGAATTCATATCTCAAAATGGAAGCGGTAAAAAAATCTTATTATTCAATTTATTCAATTAATCTATCTTTCAAATCATTCTCGCTTATAATGTAAAAAAACAACAACAGAATGCTCAGTCGATCGGCCTGATAATTTGTTTATAACTTTATTAAGATTTCAACACACACACATTAGTTTAATTTATTTCCACATTTAAAATTTGCGAGAATAATAAAAAAATAAAAAAGAAACATAGAGAAAAATGTCTTACTTTTACAAATCGCAACTTGCTCTTGCAAAAGGCACTCTCTAGTATATATTATAAACAATAAAATCAAGGGTCAAGTGGTAATATGTTTTTAAATACACCTTTGATCGTAATCTAGACAAGTATAATTTACATTCATTTTAAAAGAAAGGGTGAAAAGGTTTTTTTTTATAAATATTCTGTGAGAAATAAATTCCCAAGTTCTGTTCCTTTATGATAATTGATATGGAATTTCTGGTTTCTGATACAGTTACTCTGCGACGCACTGTCTTTAATTTGCGCCCCCTACTGGCCAAACAAGTGCTTAAATGAATTTCTCTTAAGATTAAATATATGACGTGGTGATTTATAGGGTATACGAGAATTGGAATTTTTATGCGTTTATTTCATTCGCATGTATTTGCTGAGAAATCATTTTTTAACGATGATGATGATGGTGTTGATGATAATGATAAGAAATAATTTTGTGATAATGATAAAGATGGTGATGATGTTACATGATGATGATGATAGTCTTATTAGTGGCAGCATTAGTATAATTTACAATAATAATAATAATAATAATTATTATAATTATTATTATTTTTATTATTATTATTATTATTATTATTATTATTATCATCATCATCGTCATCATCATCATCATCATCATCAATATTATTAATTATTAATTATTATTATTATTATTATTAATATTGTTATTATTACTACAATAATTATAGTAGGCAAATAAGTTAGAAACCAAACAGAAAACCATTTCGTCACCGTGAAAACACCGTGTGTCATGTCTGACAAAGGTTCAAAAGTCCAAGAGCACTCTACATACAGTGCTGGAAAAAAACTAAGTCAGTAATTTGACCTACACTACGAGCTGTAATTACTTAAAAGTACATTGTTCTCATATATCTAGGTAAAAATGGCATGTACATGTAAACGAATATGTAACGAGAATCTGTTGGCAGTATTCTGTAACCGAAAATGAAAGAAATCCTGACGCTCATTAGAGATTTAACCGCTAATTTTGTTTTATTTCCAGCTTCGCGACTCGAAGATTTGTTTAATATCTAATTCCTGGGAAATTTCACACGAAATTTAATGAAAAGCCCTGTTTGATAATTCAATAAATCACCGCGGTGTTCTAAGACATTTTGTTGCAGAAAGTTCACTGACGTGAGGAGATGTTATAATTCTTATTCCAGATAATTTTAAATGAAATAATTATGAACACGCCATTATGATAATATAAGTAGCAGTGAGGGCTTAAATTGACCAATTTGGTAGAAAACGAAGCAAATAGGTGCCCATTTCTTAACATTTAGATGAGTTTTAATGAATTAATTATACCCGTGGCTACGAAATAAATATGTTTGAAGGATGAAGTAAATAAAAAAAAATGTAAATTTTCTTAACAAATTTAATTCATTAAAAGGAAAGGAATTTACTCGTATATTCGCGGACAATACATACTAGTATAAAAATATATACATGTCTGTTTTCTGGCGAAAATAGTGAACATAATATTTCGTCTAAGATGAAATTCATTCTTTTTGTATCTTATTTTATCTATTTTGTATATTTATTCAGTCTAATTTTTTTGTAGATTGGAAAAGTACAAATAAATATCTTATTGGACAAACATTATTATGAACATGTGTATATTTTTTTACCAATTGATTTTTGAAAGTTATACCTTTATTTGGAAAATGAAAATTTTCATATTTCGATATCACTTTTGACTAACTATTTAACAAAGAAAATATCTTTATTTAGAAATGGTTAAATAAATGATATGATTTGAATTAGCATGATATAGTATGTTATATATGATATGATATGATATGGTACGATATGATATGAGATGATACGATATGATATGATATGATACGATATGATATGATACGATGCGATATGATATGATATGATATGATATGATATGATACGATACGATACGATATGATACGATATGATATGATACGATACGATATGATATGATATGAGATGATATAATATTTGATAAGATACGATATGATATAATATGATACGATACGATATGATTTAGTTTGATATTTTATAGAAATACTTTACCAAAATTAGAATTGAACGAAAACAAAGATTAAAGAAAGTAGAAAAATGCATTAAAATGCATTTAACATCTATTTCCCGTTTATTTTATTTTTTATTTCCTCTTCTTCTTCTTCTTCTACTTCTTCTTCTTCTTCTTCTTTTTCTTCTTCTTCTTCTTATTATTATTATTTATGATTGTTTTTTAATTTTTATTCTTTGCATTGTCCATGTCAAACGTTGTGTGTGTGCTTTTTATTTATTTTTGTTTTGTTGTTGTTGTTTTGCATTATGCATGCCTCCAGACTCGGATTTTTTTAATTGCATATTCAATGATAACTTAGAAGAGAACGGTTAAAACAACGTGTATTTAGAGTTTAATTTTTGTACCGGGTGACATGAGCGGGTCATTAGGCAGGGGTGTGTATAGGTGGGTGAACAATTACTATATGGGTGACCTGACGGACAATATTAAATTAATACGGCTCTCGTTAATTACTTTGGTTATTAATGTAGTCCGTTTAAAGTTACCATTGATAGATCAAAGTGCAAAGTGAAAGAAAAAAATTGTAAGCCCTAATTTTGAACATTTTGTTTTACATTTTAGAGTTAGTGTAGGGATCTTTCAAATAGAAAGAAATATATTTCTATTTGAAAGACCCTTGTGTGGGGGAGGGGAAGAGATGGGGTTGCTGCGTTTTAAGTCAACCCGACATTTAATGTGTGATACAGTTTTTTATAAGTAAATGTATACATGTATATAACAATATTTATTTTGACAAATATTGTTTGGCGCATCAATTTGGCAACTGACATTCTGGTATAAAACCGAGTTCTTTCTCTCTATCCCTCTTTCTTAAATTATGTACAAGTGAAAGTCATCACTTGGGGGGTATGTTGTGGGGGGGAGGGTATGTTGTGGGGGGAAGGGTATGTTGTTGGGGGAGGGTATGTTGTGGGGTTGTGGGGGGGGAGGGTATGTTGTGGGGGTATGTTGTGGGGGGAGGGTATGTTGTGGGGGAGGGTATGTTGTGGGGGGGGGAGGGTATGTTGTGGGGGGAGGGTATGTTGTGGGGGGAGGGTATGTTGTGGGGGGAGGGTATGTTGGGAGTGGAGTGTCTTGTTGTGTTACCAAATCAATGTATTGTAACCGATTTATAGCAATGAAAGAATTGTCTAAGGTAATTAATTCATCTTTTTTCTTATAAAACCTTTAAAGGCCCACTGCCGTCTTACTCTTATTAGAAGTTACAAAGAAGAAATAGCCTTGCTTATGGTATTTTCTAACTTATATCTGTATTTTCAGATATTTTTCATTCAAAAAATTGAAGGGGAAAATATTTAGAAAATTAATTTAGAAAATTACGAAGCGTTTAAGCGACCCTGATTTTCAATGGGATCAAAGGCCATGATCATAATTTTGTAGTTAAATTTGTAAGAAATTTGAAACTGGGTTGCCTGCATTAATAATAAGGATGCGTTTGCAATAATTAAAGAGTGAAGTCACATTGTGAGTGAATTAGTGAAGGAAATAATTAAATTATCAGGGGTTATTTAGTTTGACGTATTCTTGCTGTGTCATGGATTTTAGTTACATGTATAAAGAAAAATGAAATATAAAATGCAGTTAAACAGTGATTTAAGGCAGTAAAAAAGATGCATTGAAGAGAAAGAAAGAAAGAAAGAAAGAAAGAAAGAAAGAAAGAAAGAAAGAAAGAAAGAAAGAGAAAGAAAGAAAGAAAGAAATTGATAATAAGAAATGAAATTAATAAAACAAACATGGAAATAACGGGAAACGAAAATAAAGAAAAAGCGAGTATAGAACATAAAGGACAGAATTCTCCCAACTTCATTTTTGCTTGTCAACAGCTAATAAGGCGCCTCATCATTTTCCTTTCAGTCATTATTTTCACGACCTTATTTTTCTTCAAAAATGTGTCACAAAACACGAAATGAAAATACACTTTCCTCAAGAAAAACGTTGAAGAAATATTTCACCTGTGGCCAGTATTACCTCTGGGGCTCGCCCATGTTTTAAAAGAGAAAACTTCTGCCCGTTATTCTATTTCTAGCGCCGCTTTCAGGTGCTTTGTCTTGACGAAACTTCACTCAAATTGAAACCAAGGATAAAAAACACACCTATTAATCAATAAATAAAACCAAATTAAGAAAACATGCCTTTCGTTTTAAGTAGGATCATGTGGACACAACTGACGGTATTTATAAAATACGTATATTTCTTACGATTTTAAAACAAAAGTTACATATGTAATTCAGAAAAAGAAAAAGAAAAAAAAACGTGCTTCATACATTATGAATTAAACACGCGTCTTGAGTTTTACGTTATACTATACTATATAACTCTCGAAGGCTTCTAATTGAGGCAGCATGCCTCCATATTCATGCTTATTTTCATGAAAATTTTGAAAATGTATAAAAATCTTTCTAAATCCACGTAAATGAATAAACAATTTAATGTAAAAAATGCACACAAAAAAAACCTTACTGCGTAAGTCACGCAGTAGAAATATGATGATAAATACTGCAAAATAAGACATCCATTGCATGTTGCATGTAAATTATTACTTGACATGTGAATATTTTTAACTTTCCTAAATTCTTAGTACATTTTAATTAAGTATGATTTTCTTTATTTGAATTGGGTCATCTGGAGACTTGAAGCCATAACTGTGTATAAAACATGCAGTTATTCATATATAATACATGTAGACATGTATATATAACCAGGTCTCGTGTCTTCTGGTTGTACGCCTCGAACGTTCTGAAATTGATTTTCTTTAGTGGCACGTGATATCTATATACATTGAACATGTACATTTTAAGATAGCCATGTGATACGTAGAACATGATCACCACGTTTTAAATATAGAATTACAATAATATTTCTCATATAGACACGTGCTTATCAGGCATCTGAATATATATAGATTATATACATCAATATTTAAAGTTCTATTTTGCATGAGTCTGTATCCGAAGAAAACGAAACATGTTTTATTTCGTTTGTAATATATTTTTTTATAGGCAGCAATAAGGTGACATTACGTAATGGTGTCTTTGACAGCATATATCTGTTGTTGTTCTTTTAACTTAATAAGGACAGTGTTCTGGGTCACAAATCTACATGTATGTTCGCCAATGTACATGTACATTTTCCACACGTGGAGAGCTCTTGTTAACCATCCGATGCTATTGTCCATTTATAAAGAGAAGTGTATGGTTTAAAATAAAGGACAGTGTCACACTTTGTACTCTTGTTTTCTACCAAACTTGAATGTTTCATGTCGGTAACATTTAAATTCAAAGTTATTAATTATATATAGGCAAGCACATATTCTGAAAATCATGTACATGTATATACAATCCATTCATAATAAAGCAGTAATATCTTTCTTTTAATTTATAATAACTTATTCGCTTTTACAGGTAATCCCAATAGAGTCATATATTTTTTCTAGGGTTAAAGCCGGTGCAATTTATTTAAAATCTATAGTTATTTTGAAAAGTAAACATTACTCAACAGAATTCTTTACAAATCGATTCTACGTTTAATCAATGTCATAAAACGCTTTTGACAAGACCGAAATACATGCTTCCACTTACAGTGATAAAACCTGTTCAAGCCGTTTATTCGAATTTGAGTAGATTCGTTAGAGAAGAATTTGTCCCGGGTCATTTCTGTATTTACATTGTCAAATACCTTATTCAAAACATGAAGTGATGTTTTAGAATGATCGGAACTCTTCTGTGTGGCGAAACATGATTGGGAATGACATTTTTCACAGGAAGTGCCATTGAGCATGTGTGGTCAAAATAATGGGCTCATTATTAACGAATGACACAATCAAATTATCGTTGTGATCAATGTTACAAAAGCTATGTCTTTTCAGAAGATATTTCAGTACACAGTTATATAACAGTTGAATCCACTGTTGTCTGAGTAGGTCGGTAAAATGTAGAAGACAATCGTGAACTTTTACTTAAAAATTAAACTTTTTTTATCAAAATTATAATGTAAACTGATATATTTTTTGGCTCATTCATGCACGAAAACGAGTTACCAAATTAAATACATTGCATTCTTTGGCCTGACAATTTTTAGAGCATATTATCAGTATAGATTGTTATGAATACTTAATTGCAATAATTTATCGTCTGCTTCAACATGATTAAGAATAATGGATGAAACATAACAAACCTTTTGACAATTATAATAATTATGATATCTTTTTATTTTTTAAATGTAAAATTTGAATAACCTTACACAATTTTTTAAACCAAATAAATCTTCTGAAGACCAATTCACGTGCTATGGGATTGCAATAAAAAACGTGCAAAAAGTTTTAAAGGGGTGTTTTTGGGTGGTAATTCCAGTTGTTTTAACTAGTCATTATATATCTTTATTCAAGATTTGCATCTCTTGAGTTCGCAGTGTGCAACACCATTCATCAAATTTCGGTATTCTCGTCTTTAACGAGATTTGACGTTTGAATAAAAGATAATACCTGGGTATACAGATGCCTCGTTTTCAATGATATATAGAATGGGCCGCCTTATTTGTAACTGCGCAAGTTTATATTTCTTTACGAGATCATGAAACTCGGTTTCCTCATTTCTTTTACTTGTCAGTTACATTTAAAGTGATTAAATCAACGATGTTTGTTGAAGTAGCAAGGGGGTACTTGAGAAGCCCATCAGCCCCTGGGCTATTTGTGATAGATCTTACAGTAGCCTTTTTTGATCCAGTTTCGAATTTTAACGCGATCAGATGTCCTAACACTTAATCCTTGTTGATCATGTTTTTGGTCAATGACTCTCCACACATTGTCGTCTGCTAAGCAAATAATTTTTATTGAGGAGGACATGGTAACAGTCCAAAGTAAAGTCTATCTTGGTCCGTACAGCAATTGAAAAAAAAAGTCTATTTTTCATCTAAATAATTATGTACATCATAAATACAGTCCGACCCCGGTTATTCGACAACCCTTTATTCGAATACCCGGCATTATCCGAAGTAGATCGGCGGTCCCGTTTTTATCTCTATATAAAACAATATAAATACGAGCGTATTATTCGAAATGCATTATCCGAATACCTCCTATTTTTCGAAGTAAAATTTCGGTCCCGATTATACAATTATGAAAGAATTTCACACCTATTATTCGAAGCCAGCCTAATTATTATTCGAAGCCAGACTAATTGGCGCAGATCCACTCGCTGACCAGTCGACTTGTGAAAAAAATCCACAGTCATGCGTGTAATTAGACAATCATGATAATAACTCTTTGTTCTCTAATTACCGAAAATGAAAAGCTATGCACCGTGTCCGATTTTGTTGAAAATGACAGCAATAATCTTTATACAATCCGTATATGTGAATTTGTCAAAACATGCAAAACATTTTTTTCATTAATTGCAACGCTACACGAGAGCCTTAATTTATCCTAATCGAAAACTCCAGAGTTTAGCTGTAAATACCGTAGTGACGACACGGCCATTATCAAGGCTTTGCGCGAAACGAAACGATACATAATGTAAAATAAAATGCAATTATTTATGTCTTCAATGTCAATACAATAATTTTTAAGCATCTTTTCTTAAATATTTATTTTTCTCAATTGATTACAGGAAGCAAGTGTGTTGTAAACGGTAGTTTTGCGATGATTGGTCAAAGTGGAGTAGTTTTCGTCTATCACAATATTTCGATTTCGATTATTCGAACCCATCGATTATTCGAAGTAAAAATTCAGTCCCAGGCACTTCGAATAAACGGGGTTGGACTGTACATGCATCATAAATAAAATTTAAAAAAAAGGAAAATCATCAATTGAGCTGTCGAAGGTCCGAACAATAGCATCTATCTTTTCATCATCTATTTAGCTTAGTCTAAATAATGCCAAAACCCCATCCTGCCGACGTACCGGTGTTTGTACATTAACGTCGCAAAATAAAAAATAATATTAACAATAATTAAAAGGTCGATTTAAAAAGGAATAAAGATAAAAAAGTAAAATTCACAGATTAGGAACTAGGGTAATACATTTTGATGTAGGATGATTAGGATTGAACTGTTCTGAGGTAGGGACAGCGTCAATATCAGGTGGTAAAGGGTTTCAATAGTATGTCGTTCTAGGAAAAAAAAGAGAAATTGCCTTGAATATATTTCAACGGACATGTCTTACACAGAATGGTTGTTTGAAAAATTTGAATTTAGGTTGGCCTAGTTATGATGCCTGTTATAAAAGATATCTCACTATCTATTTCACAAATTTATTTCTTCAGTGTGGGAAATAGATAGTAAATTATTTAATTGTTTCCAGAATGATTCCAAAATAAAAAATACGGATAGTGTTTTTATGAGGTCTTCAATCGATGGTGCTAGTTTTAATTGTTAACAAGTGTTTTTGAATCATCTCTGAAGTTTTATGAATAAAAACTGAAATGAGTCCCGATGCTTTAAAATGTTTTAAGAATATTACTACATGCCGACCTTTTTATTTCTTTTTTTACTGTGACAAGAAAAATGGCCATTTTTCATAATTTTTATTACCGGATGAATCACACCACGCGGTTAAATAAACCTGAACAACCGCGAACTATTTCTTCCTTAATTTTCATAATATTAATTAATTATCATGACGAATTTAACTGTAAATGACTGAACTGGAAAACAATGATGATTTTTAGATGATAATGATAGAAAAATGGTAAAAAAAAGCCAATTTAAACATTTAAAAGTGTCTGAAGGGAAAACATATCCATTCATGAAACTTGAGCGCATTAATTTCTTTTCTCACATATGTTTAGATTTGACCTAACTAAATAACTGAAACTGATATCTTTACATAAATTCTTCACAAAATGTATGCCCAATGCCCAAAACAAATTTGTTAACATCGGACCCTTTTTCTAAATTAATCTCCCAAAAGACCTATCAGTTTTCTTAAGCGTTTTGAGGACATAGATTATGACGATAAATCTCGTTTGATCTCGTACTGAACGTGAAATTCAATCCGTGAACATGCGTGTCTCACTGTCATAACATACATACACGTGTCTGAAATCTGTCAAATTTTATTTCTAACATGCTTAGCCCCTTTTGACTGGTTGAGATTTTTATTCAATCGAAATAAGTCACATGGGTAAAGTTTAATAGTTTTTTTTAGACAATACGTTATAGAAACGGACAGCTTTGATCAAAAAGGGCCACTAATCTGTCAATTCCGCTAACCTTCATGTCAACTATGTTAGATTAAGACGTCACACTCTGTCTATTTTAATGCTGTACTTTTCAGTGCACATTGGGACAAATCTTTTATGTATATGCAATGTAAATATTAAACATTCATAAACAGCAAACAATTGCACATCTAAATGGATTCAAATACAGCAGGGACATTCTCTATAAGTATAACAAATCAATTATTGATTTTAAAAAATCAAATAAAGAAAAAGCAAGCAAAAAATAAATAAATAATAATAAAATATCATTAAGATATTCTTATTGAATATTTCTTTAAAAAAAAGGAAATGTTGACAGAGATCTATGTGATTCATTATGAACAATATGAACATTTTATATGATGAATACTAATATTAATATGTTGTTTAAGAACAATTAATTATCCCTACATTTATATATAGATATGTAATATGGAATCATGAATCCCCCGCATAGTTTACCATATATAATTCTTTTCCTGTTTGTTGTCATATATATGATGCTAAATATTATCAAGGAAACAGTTTCTAAAAAGCTCGTAGCTTTCTAATTATTCTTTTATTACATTATTCAAATTTTGATTGTAATTGTATCGAGCATATGTGCTTGATTGAAATATTGTTTAAACTAAATATAATAAACATATTTATTTATGGTATGACAGATGTCCCATTACATGAAGCAATTCACAAATATGAAATAATGATATATGCAAATATGAATAATATCACAATAAAAATATCTTAATCCAATAAAGATGATCTTTGACATCTAGATGAATTAACTAATAAATACATGTGTATTCTTATCAATTCTAAGTCAAATTTAGATATGTCAATTGTTGTTGTTGATGATGATGATGATGACGATGATTATGATGATGATGATGTTATTATTATTATTATTATTTATTTATTTATTTATTTATTTATTTATTTATTTATTTATTTATTTATTTATTTATTTTAGGATCCTCATCCATTTGGCGGCACACCACTTGCTATGTTAGCGGCTCAATGTAATAAAATTTCGGCTAAAACTCAAGCTCCTTTATCCAACAACGATATGACGAAAGGATTTCATCCGTGGAAGAAGCCAATTACAGCAATGGACGCTCCAAGTCCGTTGTCTTTCACTTCACAAAGGATGGCCGGTTTTAATTCGTCGATGTCAATGACGTCATCAGGTTTTAACTATGCGCGCGCAAATCCTTTGCAAAGTTGTTCCGGTGCATACGGAAGTGAACTATTTTACCCGTCGTCAACCGGAAGTTACACTCATTCTCAAACGGAAAGCTGCCAAGCAGCGCTGTCTCAAAAGATGTATAATGACACAGGGTTTTCTAACTCAAACTTAGGTAATATGTATTCTAGAGTAGCAAATGCTCCAATATATGACTCCTGGTCTTCATACATGCCTAGTGCAAATACCCATGGATTAAAATCTGATTTGACTTCTTCTATGAATTCGCCAGCATCGTGGTGGGATATGCATTCAAACCCATCCAACTGGCTGTCGGACATAACTGGGTCATCAAATAGCATCCATTCTCAGATTTCCACGAATTATCCCAATTCGGACTCTTTAAATGCATTTGGACATGCTTTAGGTTCGAATAGTTCCACTTTTCCCCATTTGCTCCAGGATTCATATAAATCCATTATGCCGCCAAATAGTGACTTGACTGCTTCTGCTGTAAATCCATTCGCACTATCTCGGACTGCAGCAATGACGTCATTGAACCCATCTCGGTCACAGAGACGTTATACGGGAAGAGCAACATGTGATTGTCCAAACTGTCAGGAGGCCGAACGTCTTGGTCCTGCAGGCGCTCATTTAAGAAAGAAGAATCTGCATAATTGTCATATACCCGGATGTGGAAAGGTTTACGGGAAAACGTCACATCTGAAAGCTCACTTGCGGTGGCATACTGGTAGGTTAAATACAGTAAAGAAGAAAAAACACCTTTCATAAGCTCGTAAAACTTTGGCTTATTTCGTGACTTTCCGTTCGTTAAAATTCGGAAAATATTGTGTTCCGGTGTTGGATCACATTCTTGGAAACGTCCGCCATATGAACAATGGTATTGGAAATGTTCTCGAATCATCGCTTTTTGTATAATATCATATATGGAAAGTTGCGAAGTGGGAGAAAATTATACGAACTTTTTTTCTGGTGGAAAAAAATGTACATATCATTTATTCTTTGTTAAAATTCATAAGAGCATGTGTTATAAACTAACGTTAAATTTTTAGTTTTATCTCTTATTTAAAAACGCTAGCCATTTCTGTAAATATAATTTTGAATAATAGATGTAATGTCTATGCAACATTTAAAACAAATATGAATAAAAAGTTCATATTCTTTTCTACAGGGGAGCGGCCATTTGTTTGCAATTGGTTATTTTGTGGGAAACGCTTCACGCGATCAGACGAACTACAACGTCATCTAAGAACGCATACTGGTGAAAAAAGATTTGCATGTCCTACTTGCAATAAGCGATTCATGCGCAGTGACCATCTTAGTAAGCACGTGAAAACACATAATAATGACAACAAAAAGTCGGCTAGTGGGAGTGACTCTGAAAATAGTCAAGATACGAATGCAAATTCTCCAGTTAAAAATGGCTGCCAACAAAGTTCTCCCTTGAAAACTAAAAGTTAATTAGAGGAACTACTTTTTTATATTTATTATCTTTGATAAATTATATCTTAAAGTGCCTAGAAGAACCAAGTTCTTATTGTCATACGTGTTTTATAATCAACAATAATATAACTGAACGTTTTTCTCGTGAATTCGCGTGATTTCATAGTCAGTAGACGCTTGAAGACAGGGAAGTGTCCAGTTAACTGAAAAATATATAGCAATAAATGTTGAGAAATTTCAAGACCTGTTATGTGTGTTCTAAAAGAGAGAAATAAAAAATGTGTTCTCATTTGATTTGTAAAACTATGAAAGGGTACACGCCATTACAAAATGATACAGTGTTAATAAAAATAATATATACTCGTCATTATTCAGGAAAAGTAGATAATGTGACATTGTTGGTGCTTTTTTAATGAAATTATCCGTCCAGAGTTTAAACTCAAGATGCCACATGTAACCTCATGATTTACATTCAAATTAATAAGAGTATAGTAAATAAAAGAATCTTTAGAAAAGAAAGGACTGAAAATGTCATAAGTGTGTGTTATTATGCTAAAACTTAAAATTGTCATGAGTTTTCGCGACTCAAAATATGTAATACTGCAAGTTAGAAATATCTCTCAATTTTATGTAATTTTTGTTCTGGATTATAAAAAACTATGTTTCTGAATATCATAGTTTAGATAATTTAATGTGAATAAAAATCACAAAAGTTTTCTTCATTTTTTCTTTATATTGCAATACTGTACTGTCACACTGTGAATTTAAATTGTTAAAATAAATGTTTTTAAAAAGGCAGTTTGTCGTTTTAAGATTTAATTGTTCGAAATATTATATATGTATATAGAATAAGAATGAAGAAGAATGCTGACACATTAAGCTTTTTTGATGATAATGAGTAAATGTATTTTTGTTAATGAAATGAATTATTGTAAAAAGAATGGATATTTTACTTAGTTTTGCAGTGCATAATTTCTTGTAAGCAGCACCTCATCATATAAAACATACATATATTAAGATTATAAGATTATCACATTTAGGTTATATTTAAGTGCTCTTTATAAAACTAAAAAATAAATAAATAAATAAAATATGTTCCTACTTGCACAATGCAATTTTTCCTTACGTCCAGATTTTTGCTCGACTTTTCTCACTATCCATTGGCGATATTCATCTTAAACCTCAGATTTGTGTTCATTGTTGTAATGGTGGGACACCAACAAAGGCCCGTAACTCTTACATGGACATTAACTTAATCCTACCTCTTTGTGAAAATTCTTGTACAACTTTGTTTTTCTCCACAATCTCACAATCTCAAAATTTTAGCTCATTGACCGATACCCTCTAAATAACTTTTACAGGATTTTTCCCCTGAATTAATTCCCTTGTTGAATCAGAATATTCCTGTAACAGTCTTGCTTTACTGTCAAGCACTGGGAATAGTGGCCAAATATGAATTTGAGTGATATCTATTTCCTAATTATTTATGAAAAATACAATGTGCATAAGAAATGTTTTCATATGTTCAATGTAATGCGCCGTTCTTTAATTAACTGTTTGATTTAAATTTACTTTCATTATGTATTATATACATGTACAGTTGTATATGGTTTTTTGGAGACTGCCTTATTATAAGTTTACATAATATGTTGTCATATATATATACATATGTTTTCTATTTGAATGATTTGCAAAATAACTGTGGCCATAATTATACAATGTTAAGTTGAAAGCTGCTTTTATAGCATTAAAATATATGCAATTACAGGACATTTTTTCTGATGCGTTGTTTAAGAAATAAAATTGAAAGAAAATTCTTTTTCTTATTGTGTTATAACTAAATTCACATATTAACTCACTGTTACGGTCCTGGAAGCATGTGTACGAGTTGCCATATTGGTATTCTCCGAAATGACGTCAAAGTTGTAAACACCCTCTCACGTGACAGAAATGTACTAAAATAGAATTACGGACATAGAATGTCGGTGGAAGGCGATATTGGCATCAACCTGTTTAGTAACAATCATTGGAATAACAGGGGCATCACTCTAAACCTAAACTTTCCATGTCTCTTGTTATATTTGGGAATTACAAGGACATCACTCTTATTCTATACTTTGACTACCTCTGTTATATTTGGGAATTACATGGACATCACTCTAATCCTATGCCTGCAGTGTCTCTGGTATGTTTGGGAATTACAGGAACACCACTCTAATCCTATTATTCCACTGTCTCTGGTATATTTGGGAAATACAGGAACACCACTCTAATCCTATCATTCCAGTGTCTCTGGTATGTTTGGGAATTACAGGAACACCACTCTAATCCTATCATTCCACTGTGTCTTGTATATTTGGGAATTACATGGACATCACTTTAATCCTATACTTTGACTGCCTCTGTTTAATTTGGGAATTACATGGACATCACTCTAAACCTAAACTTCCAATGTCTCTGTTATATTTGGGAATTACAGGGACATCATTCTTATTCTATACTTTGACTGCCTCTGTTATATTTGGAATTACAGGGGCATCACTCTAAACCTAAACTTCCAATGTCTCTGTTATATTTGGGAATTACATGGACATCACTCTAATCCTATGCTTGCAGTGTCTCTGTTATATTTGGGAATTACAGGGACTTCACTCTAATCCTATCATTCCGTTGTCTCTGGTATATTTGGGATTAACAGGAACACCACTTTAATCCTATTATTCCTCTATCTCTGGTATATTTGGGAATTACAGGAACATCACTCTAATTCTACACTTCCACTATCTCTGTAATATTTGGGGATTACAGGGACAACACTCTAATCCTATCAGTCCACTGTCTCTGGTATATTTGGGAATTACAGGAACATCACTCTAATTCTACACTTCCACTATCTCTGTAATATTTGGGAATTACAAGGACATTACTCTAAATCTTACGCGCATTAACTTTTAAACCGCTGTAAAAAATTAAATAACTTGGCACAAGTAATCACCATAATAAGACGATGTGCAGAGCGCAAAAAAATGGGTTGCTACCCCCAAGGTCAATGTCACACTTAAAGGTCAAATGTTAAAATGTCTTCATTTCATAATAAAGTCTACATTTCGTGCCCGCTCCATAACTTTTAAACTACTGAAATTTTTTAAATAACTTGGCACAAGTGATCACCATAATGAGACGATGTGCATAGCGCACTAATTTATTTGCTATCTCCAAGGTCAAGGTCACACTTAAAGGTCAAATGTTTAAAAGTCTTCATTCCACACTAAAAGTCTACATTTCGTGCCCGCTCCATAACTTTTTAACTGCTTAAAATGTTTTTTAAATTACTTGAATAACCGCTGCATTTTTGTAAAATAACTTTGCACAAGTGATCACCATAATAAGATGATGTGCATAGCGCAATAATTATGTTGCTATCTCCAAGGTCAAGGTCACACTTAGGTCAAGGTCAAATGTTAAAAGTCTTCATTTCATTATAAAAAGTCTACATTTCATGGCCGCTCCATAACTTTTAAACCGCTGAAAATTTTTGAAATAACTTGGCACAAGTGATCATACTTATGAGACGATATGCAGAGGGCAATAATTGGGTTGCCACCCGAGGTCAAGGTCACACTTAAAGATCATATGTTAAAAAAGTCTTCACTTCATATTAAAAGTCTACATTTCGTGACTGCTCTATCACTTTTTAACCGCTGAATTATTTTAAATAACTTGTCACAACTGATCACCATTATAAGTCGACGTGCAGAGCGCAATCATTGACTTGCTACCCAAAAGGTCAAGGTCACACTTTAATGTATAATTAAAAAATCTATATTTCGTGTCCGCTCCACATAACTTTTTAACCGCTGAAGTTTTTTGAAAATAACTTAAACAATTGATCACCATTATAAGAACATGTGCAGAGCGCAATAAGTGGGTTGATACCCCAAGGTCAAGGTCACACTTAATGGTCTACATTTTGTGTCCCCTACATAACTTTTAAACCTCTGTTTTTTAAATAGCTTGGCACGAGTGATCACCATTATGAGCGATGTGCAGAGCGCAATAATTGAATTTCTACACCCGAGGTCAAGGTCACACTTTAAGGTCAACTGTTAGAAAGTCTACATTTTGTGTCTGTCCATAACATTTAAACCGCTGCAATGTTTTTAAGATAACTTGGCAGTATTGATCACCATTATGACACCATTGGCAGAGCACAATAATCAAGTCACAACCCTGAAGGTCAGGGTCACACTCAAATGTACAATGTAAAAAACATCTTTTTTTCTGTCCGCTCTATAACTTATTGACAATTCAGATGTTCTAAAATTACTTAGCACAAATGATCGCCACCATGGCAATCTGGAGTTCAACATCTAAGTTGCTACCCCAAGGTCAAGGTTATATGTTCTCCATAACTTTTTTACTGTATGGAATATTTTAAATAACATGGCACAAATAATAACCATCATTAGACTATGTGCTTACGATATGCATGGCATAACATCAAGGCCGTGGCTGATAAAAGGTCAAGAAGTACACTTCGATAGGTGATTTAACTGCCCTACAGACTGCCTTGTTTTTGCTGGTGTTTACTTATTGCGACGGAAGGGAAAGGGAAAGCGATAGAAATATCATATTCAGATGCTCGTTCATTGGTTACTTTTTCTGGGGTTTCATATTGTGACAAAAGGGAACGTGTTTTTTTATGTTTGACTATGATACAAAAGAGAAAGAACATCAAAACACTCCGCAATCTGATTATTACTCGGGGGCTACGCCCACTCGTACAAATCGGATAGCCTTGTGTGCCGATGCTCTTTCTATAACATAATTCAAACTCAGCCTTTCGAATCTTTCTAAATTCATTATTTTTAATGAATATGCATTTTTAAGACAAATGATTCACCGTCTACTGTAAATTGACCATTTTCGAGTAATTTTTCTAGTAAAGCATATAAATAAACCGTGCCAAATCTAAGATTTATTCTTAAAATGGAGTATCATATATTTATAACTTCCCACAGCGCGTGCCTGCCTATTCAATTTATTGGAGACAGATAGTTTTGTACTTAGTCGTACCAATAAATCATTAATTCTCCCCCTATTATAAATCATTAACCTTATCACGTTAATAGAGACGACAACAATATCTATAATTATCCAGTTTTTTTACCGTGCCGCCAAAGACGACGGGAAGAATAATTGAATGTTGCATTATTACCGCGATAAATCCCGTAATGTTCCTAATATACGGCAGTTAAATGAAATTGCATTCTGACGGTAGCCTTGTCGAATGGGTTTCAGTAAGAAATATACGGGTAATAAAATCTGCAACATTGGACTTCAAAGTGGTTAGCTAAATAAAATCGGATCCACGGAGAGAGAAAATTGAGGAAAATTAGCCTATACTTGGATGTACATTTTGGTAACATTTAACGGAATTAACTCGAAAATATGTTCACTAAATCAACTTCAAGACTATCCGGTTACTAGTTTATTTCAAATTTTACATAGATATATATTTTTTTGTGTTTGATAAAGTTTATCATCACTTGTTCGGGACCTGATGGTGATTTCGGACAGCGGCGGGCACTTGAAAATTTGAAACTAAACACCAAAAATAATTTTGCAAGCCTATAAACCGTAATTTTGTGCAATGCTTAGAATGTAATGCATATGCGAATTTATTACATGCAATCATATGAACTAATTTAATACTGTTCTGTTTGTATTTTTGTACAAATTTGTACCAGGGTCTTTCAAAGGTATCATTATCCACAAGATCGTTACATGCAGAATGCGACAACATTCAGACTTCCAATTGGCGTTGGCCTTAAGCAACGAGCACCGTGCAGAATACGACAACCTTCAATGGTGACCTCCAGAAAGTATTGGCCTTTTAACCAGAGCACCATAAAGAGACGTCAAACTTTTGATGACGGTGACCTTCAGAAGATCACCAGCATCAGAAGATAGCTATTTTGTGTTTTTAAAAAAATATGACCACTTGTGAATAATGGTGACCTTTGGGGAAAAAAACACATTGAGAAGATATTGTCCTGTAGAGAACATAGCCTTCAAAAAGTGACGTCATCCACATTGGCTTAGTTTCTGCTTTTAGAATGAAAATTACTTATTGCGTACGTTCATGTCAAAATGGCAGTTTTGAAAGAGAAAGAAGCGCTTGGTATCTTCGAGTGTTTAAGCCTTAAATTCAAGTAAGACTTTGTAAAATAATACATTAGACACACTATGAGCAACAAATATAGGTTTCTTCTTTAGAAAGGGCACATATGAGTTTCACAACGTTTAAAAAACGATTGTAGAGCATGTAAGATACTTGTTACATCTGTAAAGCATATCATTAATTCATTCATTCATTATTTCTTTCTTTCTTTCTTGCTTTATTTCTTTCTTTCTTTCTTTCGTTCGAACGTTCGTTCGTTCGTTCATATACAGTTGCACAGATCTGGAATTAAAATATGCCAGTCTTTGCTTAAGATTTTTACCATTTTCATGTAATGTACAAAAAGTGTCGTAGGATTTGAAAATCATATTCAGTTTCTGCTGATTTTGTTTGACTATAACTTATGAATTTTTTGTTTTGTTTAAAACATGCATTCTTCATATTCTTAATTATATTTCATGTCTTAAAAGTCATAGCAAAGTTTCTCGGTCATTTCCTTCATTTTCCGGTCTTGAAAGTCACAACGAGTATGAATAATAATCGAGGGGTGCCGAATGCGGCGTTAGGAATGACGCATGCGTCATGACCACTTGTTGGGATGAATCATGAAACAAACTTGACGGATTTGTGATATGTCAGTTTAAAAGAGATTTAAACGTAAAAATATTTAAAGAAACGAAACTTAGAATGTAAGAGAAGATGATATCACGGAATTGATGCAATTACCCGAATGCTAAACAGGGACCACCTGCCTCCAGGCTGGGATAATGTATCATTGAAAATCAGCGGTGATACAAATTATCTATCCGTCAACCATTCTAAAAGGATGGTTCTATAACATCGTTTGAATTTAAAAAAGATATCTTAAACCTGTGGGACTGTACAGATTCTTAAAGATGTTGAAATCTCGGATAACTGACACCTATTACTTCTACGAGCGACTATTTTTCGGGGTAGATCACCGTAGAGTTAGTTAGAGTAATTATGACTTCACACCTATCAATTTAGAGGCGGTCCCTTTGATCTTCCTTTGATGTGCCGACAAAGGGGTGTAAGTTTCTCCCTAAAGTGTACGAGGTCGTGAAGAAAATAGTGTAAAGATAGATGATTACAATTAGCCACAATAATACTCGTGAGTGTAAGGATAAACTGCAAAAAATACCTTAAATTTGTTACAATTACACTCTAATCTACATCTTGATGCGTTCAGCTCATTTCCGGCACGCGATGCTATTTCTCCAATTTTTGTTTCATTTATTTTCTTATCTTACCTGACAAATTGCAATTGCAACTGCAGGATGATGTGCGATCCGTGAATTATCATCATCACATATTACAAAATTATCTATAATTATGATAATAGAGTACAATTGTTAATTGTGATAATCATATAATAAAATGACAAAAAATGGGATGAACACCGCTAAATGCAAACAACAAATATTTGCAGAAGCAAAATCATTTCCACATTTATTTTTACAGAATATAATAAAATATAATCACTTTTTCCAAGAAAATTATCTTGTTCACGTGTACTTAATATGACGTCAGCAGATATATGTATGTCAACAAATAGAACTTTTTTAACATTCTTGTAATGAGACCAGCAATCTCATCATCCATGCCCTTTCCGTCAAACTTCCGATGTGATCATTACCAAATGACGAGGTGTTCCGAATGTAAGACCAGTTCTCTGCAATCGACCGACTCTTTAGCGCAAAACGAGGAACTTCGATATAACCTTACGACTGCAAAAAATAGTTCTTACTTTACATCTTAACGGCACAGATCACCTTCACCCAATACTCGTCATTGATTTGTTATATTTGTGTTGTTTTTTGGTTACCTTAGAGGCTTGGACAGAGATGAAGAGTTAGTAACGCAGTAGAAATATTTTGATGAACACTCCTAAATCAGTCATTGATTGCACATATTGTGTATTGAGATTAATAATCTTAGTTCTCTTATTTTAGAAATATCTATGTGTGATAGATGGTATGGTTGTACATTTAACAATTTATTAATTAATTAAATAATTAATTAATTACATGTATAAGTGGTGACTTTGAAACAACCCGATCGAGTTTCGAACAAGAGACATCCACGTACACGACGTAACTTGAAGCCATCACTTCCTTTATTTCAAGCTCGTTCTAGAAAATTCAGATGACCGCCTTTTCCCTTTTCATTAATTATACTGAACCAATAATTGTCTTATTATTTTAGGAGTTTTTACATAAAAAAAACAAAAACAAATACAAACATATAGAAATGACAATTCCATTTGATAAAATATCAAAATACAAATCTCGGACGTCACTTGATTAAATTTATTTTCCCCAAGTAAACTCCATTTACTGCTTAAAAACTTTATAAGTTACTTCTATTTGAGTTTTGCTTTAAACACTCGAATTACAGTCGGGTGCACAGTCCCCCGGCACGAAACACAAACAGTTTTATATATTTGCCTTAATATAGAATTTCCAACTAAAATGAATCTGCAAACAGAACGAGAACTTCCCAAGCATTGTTTGATACTTAATACCGCGAATAAAAACAAGCAATTAGCGTCTTTTAATCGCGAATCGTAAAATTTGAAAACCTAGCTTTTTCGTGTATAAAATTTCTAAATTAACTGTTCGCGTTTTATGACTTTTCTGATAATTAAGATATCATTTGTTAAAACTAGCAACGGTATGTCTGTTTTTCAGCAGCTTATTCGTACTTTTGAACGGATAGGCTCAAAAACTTTCTATATAGTGCAGGGTTAATGCACCTTTTTTCGTGCATTAATACCTGCAAAAACACGAGGACGCTGGGCTATTCTTGCAGTTCAAATCGGTTTCTAGTATTCTGCGTGGTTATTCGTATTTCGTAAAAAGAAACCGTTTATCTAATTCAATACTTTCAACGTGTTAATACGACGTTATTTGATTACGTCATTTGACGTCATGTTAAATAACAGGTGCGTCATTTCATTCGGCTATTTTACATTGCACATATGAAACAACGGCGCATGATCACGAGAATCCATCCGTTATTGCATGTTTTGTCCTCCGTTATATGTATACCTGTGTGCTAAGTTTTTATGCAAGAATGCGGTTTTAAAAAATGAAACTTTACTGAATATCTACGCTACTTTAAGACGAAATGCGGTTTTGAAGATTCTGATACATTAATGTTTTCTGAGCTATCGATATTATCATAAAGTGTATACAATCAGAATCAAAGGGCTGCAAGCTCTGTGGTATTTTCTGATCTTTGCAATCTTAATCGTACTGTATATCTGTATTTGTTTTCCTGTATAAGTTTATTTTTGGCGTCCTCGGCGCAATGTGAAAGGGCGACAGCAACTTCTCGAGCCTTTTAGTCGGACATAATAAAAGCCGTTTATTCCGACCAGTATGAGGGTGCTTGACTGCGGTCTGGAGACCAAAGGGTATTGGTACGCGTTTAACTTTTGAGGCATGGAGGAGCACGTGACCTGTTTTCGGTACATGGAGGAGCATGTGATCTGTAAACCGTACATGATTGGTTAATTGACCTTTTCGGAAACCTGGATAAATACCGTTGGCTGGTACGTTACAGATAAAGCCAGCCCGCATAGCTCAATCGGTTAGAGCGCGAGACTTGTAATCTCGACATTGTGGGTTCGATTCCCAGGCTGGCCAACTAAAATTACTAATCAGTCTTTCGGATGAGACTTTAAATCGAGGTCCCGTGTATGGGTGCTTAAACACTTGGCACGCTAAAGAACCAGGAGAAGCTTCTGGAACTGGGGCATCTTTCTGTATCTGTAATTGCACTATCCTCCGAAAAATAAAATGACTAATACTCTTCTGGAGGGCTCGCCCATATGGGCAACCGGTGGCGAGTATAAATAAACGCAAATACACACAAGTTACAGATAATCCTCTAGGGAATTAGACACCTAATTAAGAACAAAAAAACTATTACGTGATATTTTTAATTTTCTATAATTATGTTACCGTTTAAGGTGGAAAAACTTGAATGATGTGTTTGAAAATGATCAATGTTTCTTTAATATGTATCTCAAAATGTTACAAACAATAAATTGTTTATACTGAAAATCTACAAAATTAAAATATTCGTAGTGGCATCTGCCATCATAAATACTTGTGTTTACTTTTTTTTTTTTTTGCTCGGAATTATTCATAAAATGGTAGGCCTATTTAATTATTTTCTTAAAAAAGAAATAATTGTTTTATGTTCGATCTTCTCCGGTCATCAACGGTCACCAGTTTCCAAAGACCTTCTTCTATATTAATCGATTACTGTCAAATATATTCCAGATACAAACGTTTATTTATCCTCGCCCCACCCCCTGAAAATAGTTAAATGAAATATATTAATATCATTAAAAAGTTCCCCGCAGGAAACCATTTTATTAATTAAAAATGAAATGTCGCGATATATACAATGAATAGCGAACTTGAGAATTTCGCAATGCAAACATTTTCAAATGAAATAACCTTTTCCGTCAATAAATCGCGCTCTTCGGGGTATTTTTATTTATCATTTTGTGGTACACAGTGGGTTATTATGGTTCATGTATCCGAAAGCTGAATAGAATGATGAGTTGGTGACCTATATATTCCGAAAATCTGTTTATAGAGGGGTGTATTCCAATCGGTAATTCCCGGTCTCTCCTGGTCTATTTTGACCGGAATTTACTAGGGACCGGCGAATAGTACCACACGTTTATTGTCCGTCTCTCCCGGTTTTCGAGTAGATGTTTGATATCGTTACAGAACAGAACAAATATTTACAGTTATATAAGTTTTTTTCAAAATGAATGTTTGTCACTTAGTTTGGTTACAATAATTAATAAACACAGATCAACTCTCAAATTTATTGATTATTATTATACATAAATATACAATTCGAAAAAAAAAAAAAAACCCAACAACAACAATAACGTGTTTTATAAAACATGATAAAACACTGATACGTTTGTATCAGATAAAAACAATAAATATGTACAATAATTGAGAAAAAGGTACATTTTTATGGTATTAATATGACACTATCAACTTTGAAACATTTTATTTAATTTGTTATTCGTGTTTAGTAAAGATGCCGAGGAATTATTCAAAGTTACAAATTAGATTTTATGAATTATTCAATTGATTGATAATTTAAAAAATGATAAAGAAAAATACAAATGTACATGTATATGTTTTAAGAATAAACAATATTATATATTAAAAGTTTAACCATAATTTACTGACTTTTTCCAGTTAAGTTTTTACTTAATATAATCGTCGGTCAATATGACAATTGAATTCTTAAAAAGTTAAAATATTAGTAAACGTAAAAACTCAGTATTAAAATAGCACATAAAACACAAAAAAGAAAGAAAACAATATTCATAAAATCTGTATTTTTTATTACAATTATTGTATAATAAACAATTATGCTCAACACGATCGACATGGTAATGTAACCAGTGTCATATAGTTATTAAGTGTGAACAGATACCTTTAGAGGGGGTCTTCGCTAATAGCGATAACATAATAAGGAACAAGTGTGGTGTTGATCATGCATTTACACATATGGATTATAAATGATTGTATACATGTATATCCGTTGCTAAAAAATCATTTATGTTCATTTTTTATGATAGCCACACTTTATCCTTGCATATCGTGGCTATTTCCAACAAAGACACTAAAAAAAGAATTTAAAAAAAATGTTGACTCGACTGGGATTTGAACTCCAGACCTCTCACACGTGAAACGAGCGCGTTACCCCTGCACCACGGACAATATAAAAACAATAGTTAAATAAAATCAAGTCATTCGTAATTTATAATTTCCATTGCATTTTGGGTTAGGGTAATTTCGAGGTATTTTGTTCAGGGTAAACCTGTTGTTTAAAATTGAAGTAAATAATTTAGCAAAAATCTTCTCGCCCAAACAGTCCAACATGTAGAAACTATATATTCAACTACTCGACAGTCAGATTTATTTGTGTAGTATTCGGTCATCGATATCGCTAAAAATAGCATTTTCATTGATTAAAATCATATTCATCCGCGTAATTTGTGAGTGTGCATTTATTGACAATTCCATAAGCCAACGCTACTTTTAAAGTTTGAATGTGTAGTAATTTGTTGGACACTTGTAACAAAATCTTGTTCTTTCTTTTAGATTGCTGGTTTTTAAGCAGTTTTGAGTGAGAACTACATTGCGTTGTTAGGACTGTTGGGAAATATTGTGTTAGACCGTGGATGTTAGCTATGTATTTATCTGATCTTGCGATCAGAAAATACAAAAATTAAAATACACATCTGTAGTTAGTAAGTCCTAAAAATTATAAGTAAACGTTTTAACGATATATCATATATAATATATAACTTTTATGAACATTATACTAAATATATATAATGATTGTAAATAGTTCTTTTCTAATCCACTAAGAAATATTGACTTTCATTTTGATATCATAAACTGTGTTTACTTTCTGGTAATCAACTACATACAACCTACAAACTGTTACTATCGCGTGATGGCTGTTATGATTTAGCTTTCAGCCAAAATCTACACCCACTGAAATGCTGGTCCTTTATCTATGTACAAAGTCCATAATAAGGATATGCTTAAACCAAATACCAAATTTCCATGATATATCTGATTCAGTCATTCTTAATCGGTGAGTTGTTCCGAGATAAAATTCTTGAAAATGACTCGAGCTTATATATACGTTTTCATTTATTTTCACAACAAGTGAAAGTCGCCTGTACAGACAGAGTGTAAAAAACCTCTTTACATTACGATATTTCCTTATAAACGGAAATAACATTTCGAGCATGCGCATTTTGCGTATGGAAATGCGATACTGAAAGTATAGATTTTTATCAGTATAAAACAATTTGATAAACGATTTGATCTCAAACAAATTATTAATCGACAGTTTAGAAGAGATAGCCGATACAAAGTTGAATATAAGTAGTCAATTTGAAGTTTTCTGCTTATATATTCTGTTTTTGTTTTCAATTTTTCAATTTCATTTTATTTATTTTTTTTATTTTTATTTTATTTATTTATCTTATTTTTTGGCAATAAACAGCACATACATGTACATATTTGTAGCAAAAAAGTGCCCATTGCTCTCGAAATAGCTTAGTTTCATACAATTTTATCAACGCCTTTAATTAAACTAAATACAAGAGCCGCAGACAAGCGGGCCACGCTCAACTTTTTTTCTTCTTCTAAAGTCAAACACATCAAAGGAAAAATATTGTAGTAAAGAATGTATCATCTTTTTGTACAAAATATAATATTTCATATTTGACTCTGATAGTCAGTCATTTACTGATCAAGGTCGTACTTAATTTATTCAACATTTCGGTGTTGTCACGAGTGTTGTTTTGTCCCAGTATGAATAAAATCTATCAATTATAATTAATAATTCGTTACAAAGCTTAAGCAATTTAAGCTAAATTCAATAATATAACCTTAACGGTCAATATCATTTGTCACATTTGAATAAATCATCGTGTTAGTTTTGATATATAAGTGTGCTTTTGTCCAAGAATAAATCGAATCCATATTATTAATTTTAAAAAGGTTACGACAATTTAAGCAAAATACAATCATGTGACATTGACGGTCGAGGTCATTTATAGGTCAGGACCTTTAGTGTTAACTTCAAATAAAGATCAATGTCAAGGTGAATTGTATCATTTTTTAAACTTATCTTACCTAAGCCCAGGTATGAAGACAATATATTCATTACTTACAAAGTTATAGCCAAGTATATCAAAACCAATGAAATTTCAATAACCTGACCTTCAAGGTCATGGTCATTTATGAGTCAACGTAAGTTTTATCTTTATTATGACACTGTCCTAAAACTAGTTGTCTTCAAGCATGAAGATAATTATTTCATACATAATAAAGTTATAGCTAATTATAGCAAGAGTCAAGCAAAATTTAAAAACTTGACCTTGAAGCTCAATGTCTTTTACAAGTCAAGGTCAAATTCAGTCTGATCTACTATAAGATCTTGTCAAAAGGGTTGTTGTTTCAAAGAATGAAACAATCCTTTAACAAATAATTTAAAAAAATATGACAAACGTTTAAGTTTCTGGACGGCAACGGCAATGGCAACTGCAAAGGGAACGGGTACAAAAACGGACGACCTATCTGTAGCAATATCTTGGTATTTTTCTTCGAAAAAAATCGAACGAAAGCTCATAGCAAAATATTGATAAAAAACAGCAGACGAACGAGGATTCTCGACGCCATGTTTATTATACATGATGAACGCGGACAACTTGTTAACAAGAATAGATACAAACGTGTCTCCAAGCTTACTAATTAAAAGTAAAATTTAAGCTATACCCAATTAGGAAAGCTTTCTGAAATTCTTCTTCCATAATGAATATTATTTGTTCAAACATTGCCGACGTATGTCACAAAGACGTTCCGATTAAATTCAAACATGGCGGCCGGCACTTACAAAAGATTTTGATTAGGTTACACGCTTGTATTGAAAGTTTGAAAACTGCACAACTGTTGAAATTAATTAACGATCTGGCAAATCAAACCAGCAAAGGTCTGTACTGACATTATAGGGCAACGGACGCTAAAGACTTGTTTCAAGCTACAAATGTTTTTCAATTTTTGTTATTAAAATTATTTCTGTCTTCAGGTGCGAGCTGAATGCGTTAATTCCAATTAGTTACGCCCATTTTCGCAACAATTTTAAAGGATATCAATACAAAGTACCTTATTTGAAGCAAATTTCACACAGAGTGAAGAAAATAGTATTCGTAATATTTCAAGCATAAGACATATTTAAATGGTTCACATTTGATGTTAATATTGCATACATCGTATACAGTCCTTACAATAGAAAAGAAAGAGAGAGAAAAAATAGCACGTTCCGTTCAATATCCTAATGAAGCCGATCGTCTGAAATTCAACTTGAAACGCTGGCTTCTCCTCCTCTGGGTTCGTTTAACCCTTATTCGACTAAATATCTTAAATGGACCAGTCCATATTTTAGCCTGGGCAGGACCATCATCACTTTTAGGGAAAAAATTCAAAGTATGGACTGAATAATAACGAACAGTGCTAACCATGATCTTGGTCTGCCCTTCTCACATTGGTAAATTTTGCAGCCGACAACAAATTGTTTATGTATATATGCAAACGCACGCGCGATTCCGGTCATTACCACCATTGTACGAACTCCTGCTGATCACGGTGTGCACTGTTCTTTATTCAGTCGGTACATAACTTAAAATGAACGATGGTTTAATCTATATATTCAAAATAATGGACAATTGCATTTAAGATCTTAAACATGGTTAGCGAAAAATATATATTCTAATTGCAAGCAAAGCAAATGCAATGCGGTTTTTTAGAACGAAGAAAATTTCAAATGCTTTATAAATTAAAAATCGATGCAAATATTTTATTCTATCACCTGGACACTGGACATGACTGAACAAGAATCAAACACAGTTGTTTTATCAAACGGACAAATTTTGTACTTTTTTTACATAGTTTCCATTTTCATTAATTTTCTTATTGTAAGTGTGAACAGTAAACGCCATAATGTTCCGTGAATATTTAACATTTTCCTTTGATGTCTTGCGCCTTTAATTCATATTTAAATTAATTACAGATTCCATTTTCGCATTAGCATTTTATGGGGATGCAAATCCGGTAATATTGAGTTGAACTTTCTTTTTTACATCGTGCACAATACGGTCCAACAATACAATAACGCCTTGCCTAACGCCACGCATGTTTATTTTATAGCTTATAAATGATATTAAAACCGTTTTAACTGAGCATAATAACCAAATGTTTCCGAATGATCTTTTATATTGAATGAGCATAAATATAAAAACAACAACAACAACAACAACAAGTAATTTGTACAAAAGTTCACAGAAGTGTCTCATATAAAAGGGAAAATACTACTAAATTTTTATCCTTTATTTCCTTATCTTTTGTAAGAAATTATGGCAGTATTTTGTAGTTGTTGTTGTTGTTGTTGTTCTTCTTCTTTCTTCCTTTCTTCTTCTTCCTTCATCTTCTTCCTTTCTTCTTCTTCCTTTTTTCTTCTTCTTCTTTTCTTCTTCCTCCTTTCTTCTTCTTCTTCTTCCTTTCTTCTACTTCTTTTTTCTTCTTCTTCCTGTTCTTCTTCTTATTATCAAACTTATAAATATTATTATCATTATTATTAATATTATTATTATTATAATTATTATTATTATTATTATTATTATTATTATTATTATTATTATTATTATTGGTGGTGATGTTGATGATGATGTGTCAACTCAAAAGCGTAAATGGTGACGTAGCCGTGCATTTAAGGCTTTAACGGACACGTCTTTGTGAATTAGCATTACAGAAATTTTCTTTAACCCCGTTTGAATGTTCTTCTATATTTTTATCATATTACAGCCTAAAACTTTAAGCAGCATTTTATCCATTGACTAAAAAAATGATCACTTAAAACAATCAGAAAGACGATAAGCTCTGCATTGTATAAGAACATTATTAATGAAACAGCCAAAATGAAAAATAAATAATAAAATTCTAAGTTGATAAATATCAAAGCTTATTGAAGATTAGTTCCCAGGTTTTTTCTCGAAAAAACACTTCGATTAAGTCGGAAAACATGAGAAAATTTGGAAAGGAATCAAGCCCGATTTATTAATGGAGTGGTTCTAAAATTTTCAAATAAAATCTTCAAAAGTTATTTCTATTAGTTGAAGTACTTTTAAAGGCATATAAACCCTTATAAATGACGTACATTTCTGCCTCATTAGTGAAGACATGACCGAAGCGTTTAATATTTTGTAAAATCAAACGTTTTATTTTCTTTACATTTTTTCATTTTATCAAATTCAGTGGAAAGCGTCCAGTGCGTGTAAATTAGTAGATTGTAGGTCCGTGTTTTTGGTTTTGCGATGTTGTCCACGGGTCATAAGTTACATTTCTATAAAACATTTTTTTTTAATTTTCGAAATTCAGTTTTGCATTGTGAATTTTTAATTAAGACTTTATAAAAATAAAGAAAATATTGGCTATAGAAAAACGATTTTTATCTGATAAAATATATGTCCTGAAATAAAAAACATTACGCACATTCATTGACTCAAAATTGATGTCCATTTTCATAAAAAAGAGCGTTTCAGGCGACATTATCAATTCAAAAGTATTTAATTATGAATTTGTGACACGTGGGCAGACTGTCCAACCCGTAATTACTGCTACTGAAAATGAAAATAATGGAATATTCGTGACACAGTCTTGGCTCCTCTAATTTGCGGTGGGTGGGGTAATTATTTGACCCCCACCAGCATAAATCACTGAATGTTGATCATAAAGCACAGTATTATCATTACCAATTACACACTACTGGTTAATTAGTTTACTCTTTATTCGAAATTGATGGCTTCACCATATTGATACAATATCTAATCCGGCGGGAAAACTCCTCAAGATGGACAGAAGGTACACGAGGTCAGCAGACGACCGTCAAGATTAGCAGACGACGGTCATAAAATATGTTGAGTCCAGACATCGACATGATTAGATAGACGTGGTACATCTCTATTTGCCTTTTGGACTTTCATTCATCTTGAACGATGAAATAACGAAAACTATGTTGTCTTCAGACATTTTAAAGCAACTGCCTCCAGATTCATATTAATTATCATGAAAATTTGAAAATGTATTTATGAAGTGAACAAAGATAGTAATTTACACATTGCAATCTGCACTGATAATCCACGTAAATTAGCAAAAATAGAAAACAAACAGTAGAAAATAACAAAATGGACTTACAGTAACGCAGATAAATACTGCAAAATAAGAAATTTATCGCACTAAACATGTAAATTATTTTTGAATTGTATATCTTTTAACTTTTCTTAAAAAATTCCTCAAATTTGATTTTCTTGAAATATACTAGATCAGCTGAACGCATGCAGCTTTTTAAAACAGACCTTAAAACCTCGTTCATGTACTTAAATTATGTAAAGTTTTTTTTAAAGCTTACAGACATAAGTATATAAAAGTATATAAAATTATCAAATATAATCATATATAAATTTTATCAGACAAAGAAATTAGGTACTTTAATTCTGTGAAGTTGTTACATCGTGCAGACAAAAAGTTTATTAATTTCAATGAATGGCCGGATTTAATGGATGTATTAAAGAAAATAATGCTTGTTTGCCGACATTGTTTTGCAAATTTGTGTCATTTCGGTAAATAAAATCGAGCTATCATATCAGCTGATCAACGAGGCATTAATATAATATCGCTTGCGTAATACAACTTGATTATTATTTTAAAGGCATATAATGCCTCAGAAATAAGTTTTTCTTTCTTTACAAAGAGAAGACACAAGTTTTGATATATTTTAAATAATGGTTTTAGAGCATGTTAGATGCTTAATCTGAAATACATTTAATTAGCACTGTGTTTTGATTTGTCATAAAAATTGTAAACAAAGTAGTATTTGGACTTCCAAAATTTGAAAATTAAAGAAGAACCACAAAAATAAATATGCTTTTGAGAAATAAAAACAAAAACATTTCTGGTGTATAATGTGCCTTTAAAGCACAAGCGGCAGTATCAGTGTTTGGACACCCCACCCCTACCTGCCCCTGGACCCCTACTACAACCCTGAAAAAAAATAATTCAGCACTCTAAGGCTTACTATATTAAGGTACCAAACTCAAAACCACCGATGAAATTATATATATAAAAAAAAAATTTCCACTATCAAAAGTATAGTTATAGATAATAACTATAGATCTATAACTATAATTTTGATAGTGGAAAATTTTTTTTTATATATAATTTCATCGGTGATTTTGTATTTGGTACCTTATAGTAAACCTTAGAGTGTTGAATTATTTTTTTTCAGGGTTGTAGTAGGGGTCCAGGGGCAGATAGGGGTGGGGTGTCCAAACACTGATACTGCCGCCTGTGCTTTAAAGAGTAACAAAGTTAATCAAAAGAATAGAAATGTATCAATTAATGACATCATTCAAGCATTGTATGCAACGCACGTGCAAAGATTTTGGATTGATGCATTATGTTTGTTAAAACTGCTTGTCCAAAATCATGCTCATTATTTCCAAAATTTCAGCGTTCCCGAGAATTTCATTCATGAAAACAAGCGTCTTAACGATATCTCACCAGTTAATCAAGTGACCGAGACGCTTGTAGTAATAAACTCTTAAACAAACAGAAAATTAACTTAAAGACATTTAGTCTATCAATCTTGAAACAAATTTCAATAGGCTGACTTCTTTCACCTGCGACATACCCCACCCACCTCCGTTTATCAAGATTAAATTTCTAATATAACCATAATTCTTCGCCTGGAACCCGTAATTTTCGTGTCAGTTTTGAGGGGCTCGGCCGTAAACTCTGCACAAGATGGGAGCATATAGGCGATGCGGCCTCTGAAAGGGGACTGCGGGAAAACAATAGGGGTTAAAGTAACGAACTTCTTTCGGGGGTAAAAATGAACGTCATATTTTACATAGCGCAGAAATGTTAAAAAGGTATGCCTCAACTACAGTATTAATGACTTTATTTGGCGCTGTCAAATAAAAATAAAAGAGAACCATGAATAAATTCCACTCTTTATTATCAATAGTTAAAATATAATTTTAAAAAATGTTATTATACCCGTGACTTTATATTCATATTGCGTTTGTGTCCTTTATCATAAATAAAAAAAACATTTTGCTTAAATTATCAGTAATCAGTGCTTTTGTAAAATCAGAGTTCTTATTTCTATTTTAAAGACTAGTGGTGGAAGGGGCGCAACTCGGTTTACAAGGTGATTTAAAATTGTACTAAGTAATCTCCCTTAGAAGACTTTAATTATTATTCTCCCCGGTGGACAAAATGACCACAAACCATTACATGTCACTTATTTAATAAATAAACGACAACAAGAGCAAATAGTTATAGCATTAATGTTTAATATGTTGTAAGCGGCTTGGACATACATCAATCGGAACGTCTTCGGTTATTACAATCGCAACTACTCGGCCCTTTCCGTCAGTCTTCGGGTAAGGACCTCGAACACAATAGTATGAATACACAGAACGGATGAGGTATTACGGTCTAACCTACGCTAAGAAACTAAACATGTAAACACATAGTAATTTAATGCTGGGAGTTGTTGACACGTTTATTTCCAATATATGTAGTAAAAGTCCACCTGAACTAAGTGAATTCATAGGTACAAAAGCAAACAATACATTATTTATATATTTACTAACATGGCTGTGAAACCGAAAGTACAAAAAACCAACCTGTTGACATTTGGTCGGATTTATTTAAAATTGAACATCAGCGGGCATATTTAAATAACAAATTGTTGTCGGACATATTTTTTAAGCATAAGAGTACCGGAACAGACATTAGATGTCAAATATATACATTCGTTTTACATTATCTCTGTTTCTGTTTACATCAGTAAACCACGTGGTAGAACTACTTTCAATCCGTATTGTTTCCGAGGTTAATATTGTAGATAATAGCCGAGGCAGTTCCGAATTCGGTTATTATCTATAATAACTCCGAAGACTGGCGGAAAAGGCCGAAAAGTTGCGATTGGTAGATTCATATCCGTAAGATGGATATTAGAACAAGAAGAAGCATACGAGAGGTCTTTTTTGCAACTGTGTAAGATTTGTTTAATTCGGAAATATTTGGAGACATTTTTTGCATAAAAGGCACAATAAATGTTTATAAATTACAATTATATAACAAAATAGAATTTATTATAGAACAATTATATATACAACAAATGACTGTAAAATGACAACAGAGTCAAGTATGAACACCGACACTGCTTTAAACAATTTGAATAAGATATGCTTTGGTACATTTAGGGCGTCAATAACCAATAAAGAAGCTTGCGATACTATTGATAAAGCGAATGAAATCGAAATGCTAGCCATTTCTATTAAAAACGAAGCTGGTGTTCTTCATCCGAAGGAAGGTTGGCCACCGGACAGAATTTGGTCATGTCTGAGTCTTGCAGACCACGTGTATGTGGATGAAGTTTTTAAGTCAAAACGGGGCTCTCAAATGTTAACGGCAGATATGCGAGAAATGTCAGAGAAAAAGACACGATTTTACGAAGAAGCGCTTAAGACACCTATGGATACTGGACACGATACCAGAGCAAACATACAAGATGAAGTCACACTTTCGAAGATACCGAATGCAGAAAGCATTGATAGTTCGTATTGCAATTATTATGATTTAGACATTAGAGAATTGAAAGACAGAAAGATGGACACAGGAAAAAGAAAGATGATGATAGAGACTTAAAAACAAATGATATAGAGTATGTTGACCCAGAAACAGAGCTTCCAGCAATGGATATTGTGAATGACAAGCCTGAAATGTGAAAGAAAAATGGAAAAGTTTACACGCAGATGCTATCAAAATGCCAACTGTAGTTCAAGAGAATAATGACAGTCTATATGCCTGGAAAGTCTTGAAACCAAATCTGATACATACAAAATAGTGCGATCTAATACCACACCATGTGAATACATTCTCTACCAAGAAGAGAGAACACCAAACGATGAAAGCGATGCACCTTACCCGATTGAAAACATAGATGACGAATTGTCAGACACTGATTCACTTGAGACAATTGTGCACATGAAGCCACCTGATCCAATGTCAGATAGCGAAACAATTCATACAGTTATTCACTTAGAACCAGATCAGATAATGTCAGATCGAGATACTAGCAATGACACTCTAGATACTACTAGTAGTTAAGCATCAGATTCTGATGATACAAGTATGTACACAGGAACAGATGATGAACTGTTAGATAGCGATACGCTTGATGATGTTTGAGATATTGAATTTGATGATGACATCGTAGACATTAAAGAATCGGATGATGATATTGAAGATCTAAAAGAAATAGATAACGACATCGTAGACATCGCAGCAGTAGCTCTCCAAGGTCAAGATGAAGTGGATATAACGGCAGCTAGGAATGACATCGCTGATACATCTGCTAACGACAACGACATGTTTGACGATGATGATAACCTGTTTGGCATCTTGAATGTCTATATAGAGAGTGATCTACACTTTGACCTAAGCAAGGTAAGTATTACATCATATTTACATACATACACGTGTGCAAGTTACTCAAACTTTGTTTCAGATTATTAAAGTGTGTCACTTAAGAAGGATTGTTTCCTTTTCGTCGTCAATCAAATTAATATATATACGCATGTATAGTTAGTTTATATTTTTGAATCACAATAACAAGATAAAATAACAGTTGCCCTGCTTGACTGAAGGGTAAAGGGAATAATTTCGCATTGCAACTGACCACCAATAGTGCTATGACAATTATAAATCAATCTGTTGTATTAGAACATTTATTTACCACATACATAGCTTGGTATTCCACGCCTTGTCATATGGGTTTGGGTTAGGGGGCCCTTCCCTGGGAGACTGCAAGTATGCTGAATCCCTCTGAGTTTTTGGATATCAACTGACGATTTATTTAGTGAAATCATGCAAAACTAGGGGAAATCATGCAAAACTTGGAATCATGATTATGACCCTCTCAATTTAGCACATCCTTTGTAAAAAAAAAAACAACTAGGAACAGGTTTTCATTGTATATTTAACAATAATAATAATAATAAAAATAATAAACTCTCCGAACAAAACTCTAAAAAAAAAAAATTATCAGACAACCATTTTTGTAATTTTAGATGCCTGTTGATGTGAAGCCTGACCTGACGGAATATCTTTGAATATAAATTCTTTTCATTGTCAACTTTCTTTAAATAATACAATAAATATTAGGAAAATCGCATGATTTACGTTTTTAATGCCACGGTATGTTTTCGCCATGATAAGCATGGTACCGTAATAGAGCAATAGAATATAAGAGCGTCAACAGTTGGAACACCTCGACTATTATTCATTAGTCCTTATCCGAATACTCACGGAAATGGCCGAAAATTGTTATTGAGACCGTCTGATCTGACTAACATCCGAGCTGACCAGTGAAAATTTTCATTTTATTTTATTCGATATCTTTCGCCACACTTACATGTATCATTTGACACTATCTTTAACAGACTGACCGCCGTAACACATAGAAGATATTCAAGTTTTCTCTATAAATACATGATTTATTTTCATCGAGCGGTATGAAAATAAATATTTCATGAGTAGCCACGAGTGAAATATGATAATTTTCATGCCACAAGGTGTAAATAAGAGATCCATGCATTATATTAAACGTTTATATAACTTAGTTACCTAATCGTCTCCAGGTAGTGGCAATATCTGATTTGAGACGTGTCACGACAAAACCCACGTAATGCGTTTGCGACTAGCATGGATCCAGACCAGCCTGCGCACCCGCGCAGTCTGATCAGGATCCATGCTGTTCGCTATCAGTTTCTCTACTTGTAATAGGGTTTGTAAGCGAACAGCATGGATCCTGATCAGACTGCGCGGATGTTCAGGCTGGTCTGGATCCATGCTGGTCGCAAACGCATTACGTTGGTATGTCGTGACGCGGCTCATTTAATCTTCTTCACCTCTTTTCCGACGCACGAACCTCTTCTCTCAAATCTGAAACGTCTGCCCTTGTAATGAAATCTTTCTTGACATTTCTGCAAGCTGGGCGTGTAATTTTGAACCGTTATCGATCAGTTAAGATGGTTTTAAATTTTTCTTCTTCGGACATGTTGAAAGTCGGTTGCCTCCATTAAATCGGTTTTGGTGAAAGGGGCGCAACTCGGTTTACAACGTGATTCAAAACTGTACAAAGTAACCTCCCTTTGAATACATGAAATGCAATGGCAGTTAGATTGTGTGTTACGTGTTCTTAAAGAATGCTCAAAACATTGTAAAGCTGAAGGTTGGATTATGATTTATATAAATATAATGAGTTGGCGATTTTACGTACCTATGTTGTACATGGAGCACATATCCTCAAACATTGCATATAGGCCACTTAATGAATTTGATAGGGATAAAAGTTTAAATATCGAGAAAATTTGAAAAAAGGTTGGATAGCTTTGTGATTTTTAAAAGGAAATACCTTGACAGATTTAATTTATTCCACATTTGATACATGCATCAAATTCGCGTCCTGTCCGTGACTTAATTTTTTGTACTGTGGTCGCACATGGTTGATTTTAAATTAAGAAAAATTGGTTTCGCCATGTTGGTTTGATAGATATTACACATAGAACAGAACATTGATATAGCTTAGAGTTACAAAGGATGGTTCAACGTTTCAATTTCCAATAAAAGAATGCTAAGAATAAAGAAATTTATAAAAGAGTGATCCTGATTTTCTGTCAGAATGTTAGCCACTTTCAGAGCGTTTCTGCCATCATCGGCTGTCTCGGAACAACATTTCTGCTAACAATGGCAGCAGTTTCTCTTCGACAAAGCTAGTTAAGTCTGGACTGATGTGTGTGTGTGTGTGTGTGTGTGTGTGTGTGTGTGTGTGTGTGTGTGTGTTGTGCGTGCGTGCGTGCGTTGTGTGCGTGCTAGTGTGTGTGTTTTTTTTAAGTTTGTTTATACTCGGCGGCGGAATAAACCATATCCTTGCCGGCCTACTATGGTAGTCTCATCGGGGACGTCTTTTTCATGCTGAATCTTCGGTAGCCTGTTTCTTCGTTCAGTGGTGGTGAAGAAGACGACAATACTGCCAAGGCAACAGCTTCCTGACCAACGATAACAAAAACGGCCTTTGTTAGCGCCATTCCTACAGAGTTAGTCACGACAGGTCAACCAATCACCTCTGGTACTTAATTAAGATGACTTGACCTTGACCTGCCGTGTGCCTTCTCCGCGACGTGCACGCCTCTGGGGGGATTTGGAGTTTGGCATGCGCGACTCTTTATAGTGGTGATTGTTTATGTGAAGAACACGAAATTCCTTATTGTATTTAAAACTTGAGATATTTTGAACAAAAGAAAGGCAATCATTTTCAAAATAAAAAAAATCATCATCACAGGTTTTCTCGAAGCTGTATCTTTTAACCGCCTCAAAATTCAAAATATGAGGAAACGAGTACAAATTGACCAGGTAGTATCTTCAGTCAAAAGACAGTATGTTGACAGCAAGAAAATTGACATCATTTGCGTAATATAAGTATACTGGTCAATCACATTTATAATCTACCTGTAGTTATCGATTAACTTATGATTTCTGTAATTTTACCAGCACTGGCTTCGGTAATATGGTGTTTTCCATGCTTAGAAAAGTGCATAAAAAACAACAACAGAAATGTTAGATCAAAATCAGCCTCGACTGTCCATACATGTACAATTTATCTCTGAGGACAGTTTAAATCACAATATAAAGTTTTCTTTGTGAAGCTGATAGATATTCGAAATGACATGATATGAACATGTGTCATGTTACCAATGTCATTGTTTTTATCTGGATTTTTCAAAAATATTAATAACATAAAAAATGGGATAGAAGTGATGTTTTTAAACAAAGGTGAGGACAGAATGTTATATACATGTACATTATGTAACAAAGAAAGACAAATCCTTTATACTTACACTTACGATTTGCTTCCCTTAGTGAAGGACACAGCAGAACAAGGGAGGTAAATCTTCACTTGGATATTTTAGATATTGGGAGGCATTGTTTCCCTTCGGATTCGCCTTAAAAGGACATAATATGTTCTGTTCTGTTCTCTTTTGACTAAAACCCATACCTCTCGTGAAATTAAAGTAACGTCCAGTTGTTTAAAATTCGCAAAATAACATGTGCTGGGTACTTAATGTAGCCAAACGTGGCCGTATCCATAACATGTGCGAGTCGTGGCGATGTTATGCATGAATAATCACGGAAATAAATTAAGGTAATCGAAGGGAGATTGTATTTGGAAAACGATTTCAGAGAGGAATGCACATTGGCAACATTTCTTTAATACGCAGTTAATTATATTTTTGCAGAAGAAGAATCACTTAACAAAAGATATTTTAAAGATTTCCTAATGCCCATGCCCTACTTCATAGCTATTAACATAACTGTTTATAAATTTCCTTTGTGCGCCCCAATACGCAGTGCGCTATTCGCACACGCGCCAATCATATTGAGTTTTCCACACAGACAATGCAAAAATGACAACATCATCAAAACATATATTTATTTAGTAAATAAAGATATTCTTCAATAATAAATATATCTATATATGAAAGTCAAACATCTACTCCTAATATAAAATTTACTAATCTTGCAAAACATTTGACCTCTGAATAAAATATACATGTCGGTTGCCATGTTGGAAATAGGCGGACCATGTGACTGGAGTATCAGGGCAAAAATAGTAACAGTGTCACGACTTGTGGCCAAAATTTTCCCTTTTTCCCAAGCCTTTTCGGTCTGTAGGCTTTTAGTTTTGGATTTAATGTTGCAGATAAATATAAAGTCTGCATAAATCTTTAGTCTTTTTCTTGGAATAATAACCAAAGGTTTGTAAATTCTTCTCAAAACGGTTTCGTTTCGACTGTGCTTGTTTCGACTCCATATTGAGTGTTGCATCAAATCAGTCACGGGAAAACACGTCGTGGTTAAATTCAAATTGCTTATATTTTATAGTGTTTTCAATGATTATTTATTGTTAAATTAACTTTTCAATGTTTATTTTGTATAAAGAACGGGTTGTCACGAATATTGGTTCAATTAAACCGTGGTAAACAGACAAATTTCCTTGTGACCTCCAATGGACGGGTGTTATGAATAATTTCTGAGGAAATAACTGAGTCAAAATCTTGTAATTTGTATATATTCTTGCATTGATATTTACATTGTATACGTTGGCCTTTAGAGAATTGCTGGAATATGAAGTTTTTGTCTGTTTGATTGCACATGTCAAAATTTTGGGAAAGCGGAAAGAGATTGTCAGCCATTACAAGATGGCGGCGCCCATGTTTTTTTGTCAAGCCTGAGCCCATTTCGAACATGCTTTTCTCGTATTAAATCAAGTTTGCAATTTAGATAAAATAAATATATGTGTAGTGTTTCGGTGACTGACAGTTGATAGTGTTCCATCCTTTCAATTTACTAGGAAAGCACTGGTATAATTTGAAGAACTTTGCATTTCCTTGAAAATTTTGTGCCTTACCAAATTATAGTTCTGTGGGGCTGGGTACATGTTGGGTTGCGATAAGGTAATGTCACTCTCTGTTCTTGATCTTTCATGTTTAAATAAACTAACAAATTCCTAACTTACTTAAAAACTTAACATCTAATATGTTCTATCCATTAGTTGATTAGTTGGCAAATCACCAACTTGGTTTACTTTTCATGAATACTTCTCTAACAGGATGTCTAATGTCTTGTATTTAAATCTTCATCTATAATTTACATTCATTCTAATCCATCACTCTCAAAATAGTATATTAAAGCCTATGAAATAATATGGGGGCGTCCATGGCCTAGTGGTAAATAAGGTTGTGGACTTCAAACCATTTACCCTCACCACTGTGGGTTCGAATCCCAACAGGGACTTTGGATTCTTTCATGTGAGGAAGCTATCCAGCTAGCTTACGGAACGTCGGTGGTTCTACTCGGGTGCCCGTTCGTGCCTGAAATACCTGAGTACCTGAGGTTTTCTGCCACCAGTAAATCTGGAACGTTGCCATATGACGAGTACAGTGTCGGTGTGATGTAAAACCCAAACAAACAAACCTATGAAATATAGAAATCAGATAAACAAAGCCAAAATTAAAGAAGAGTCTCGGGCAACTTGTTAACCATTTCCATAGAAACATGTACATAACAAACTAATTGATCTACTGTAGTCAACTGTCGTCAGGAAAAACTTTAAAGTTCAATATTATAGACATTTAGGCCAGTTAAACTTTTAATCTAACCAGACCTGTTGATTTTTAGTTGGACCAGAAAGCAAGACCCTAATAATTTAAAAAACAAATTGATAGTAATACATTTATTAATTGTTATATTTCAGGGTTCTCACTAGGACTTTAAAACATGGAGTCCATGGACTCTCAACCCTGAAAAAGTTGGAGTCCAAAAGCAAGTCGCAATTAATATGTTTACAGATTAGTCATTTAATGCTCACAATAGCATTGCTGATATTTTGAATCTTCAAGAGACTTTCAAAGTTTATAGTTATTCAAAACAAACTCTGAACTACATAGTATAATTATTGTTTTGTTGTTAATATTTATTATGAAATTATTTCATTATAATGCATCAACACATGGAAATCGTTTTTTTTCTCACTTTTATACCAAATCAAATTTTATTCTGGTTAAATAAGTCCACTCTAAAGACAAAAAGTTTATATTTGTAAAAAAACATAAATGTATTTAGGCATTCATTCGGAATGAATAGGAAAATCGTGTACAGCTTCACACAGTGTGTAAGAGATTCATCCGATCGACAATTATTTTAGCAAATATCTTCAAAAGGGGCAAATTGAAGATCGATATTTAAAGATTTAATGTTGATTAAATAAAAAGGAACAGTTCATTCACATGTTTTGCTTGGAAACTGAGAATTTTTGTGAAATTTTAGGGTTTCTGGCGAACGTGAAATCGCCGATGTTCGGGATCAATTTTCGGATAGAATCTAAATATCAAAGAAAAGTGTATGTGTATTTTGGTTTGTTGTCCTGGAATTTCGGCACAATATCTTAAATTCCTAATACTCTTATAGAATGTTTTTGCAAGAATGAAACGAAAGCAAAATTTTCCCTAGAAAATGTCGAAAATATTCGACAATAATTCAAAATTACACTCATTTGTAATTTGAGAAAACAGTCTTAAAACTTGCGGCATAAATAGTCGATATTTTTATCCTTTTGTCAGTAAAATTTGCTAATTTCCAATCAACTGTTGATCAAAGATATAAAATTATCACCTCGTGTTATATCTGGTAATTACACGTACAGCGTGTGTATACATTAGTCTAATCTCTATTGCGTGATAATGATCGAAGCATTATCGCTGATTGGCTAATCGCTTCACGGGTCGATGTGCATAGGACCGCCTACCTATAGACTGACACGCGCTGACGTATTTGTGGTTGTAAACAAAGGTAATGTTTATGCGTCCCCAGGCAAAATTAAGCGTACATAAAATCCTTGCTCTGAAATATTTGCGTCCAGCTGTAATAAACTAGCCTGGGATTCAGGCGTTGATATTTTTTTACTTATTCATAACTTACGCAATATTTCATACTCGATCGTCATAGATAACACAACATCTCTGGTTTTGATAGTATCAACGCCTGGGGAAACCTGCGGGGTTTCCCATGTAATTATCGACTAATGATAATCCTATTAATAGACCGATTACAGGGCCTTTTTACCCTTCTTTGCTGTAGCCGGTATTCGGCTACTTCCCCAAGCCAACTTATTACCCTTTTTCCCCAAAAAACAGTCAAAAATTCCCCTTCTTGCGAAGATTTTCCCTTTCACAGAAATGTTAAATCGAAGAAAAAAACTTGTAAACAAACTTTTTTGTTTAAAAATAGATCATTGTTTTTGTCCAATGAAAGCTAACTATTCAATTACCAACTAGAGGGATAACTCGATTCAATACAATTGATGTAAACTCACTGCCTCAACATGGGAAAACCCAATCTCCACACAGTGATCTCCCCTTAATTCTTCGGCGTAGATCTCTGCCCAAACTCCTCACACTGATTACCTCCCTTGGCAGAATTGTAATCACTGCCTTCACAGATGTCACATGATGATGAAAGTCACATGACGTAACGTCGAAATTCAAATGTAAATATCGACCGTTACATAGAAAATCTAACGTCATTTTTCTCTTTCTGTTTTATTTTTAACTTTTTATACCTACGTCCGTTATATTTTAACAAAAAATTATCAAAAGTACACAAAATAATGAAAAATAAATTAAAAAGCTAAAAAATATAAATATCCAAATTTGGATGTTTCAATGTTTGTGATGGCAGAGATCTCTGTACTGATAAGGGGAGATCACTGCGTAGGAGATTGATCTCTGCCACCAAGGTCCCAATATATCAGGATATACTATATTTTTTCAAAAATTGTTTTATCTACTGCTTTTATCTATCAGATAAGTTTTCTCTCATTTATTTAACAATGTTTATGAATAAATAAATAAATAATATGAATATTTAGAAATAATTTTAAAAATTATGAGATTATTTTCTACCGAGACGATATTTTGATATTTTATATTTTTTAGCTTTTGAATTTATTTTTCGTTATTTTGTATACTTTCGATAATTTTTTAATAAACTACATGGAACGTAGGCACTAAAAGTAAAAAATAAAACGGAAAGAGAAAAATAACGTTAGATTTTCTTTGTAACGGTCGATATTTACATTTGAATTTCGACGTTACGTCATGTGACTTTCATCATCATGTGACGTCTTTGAAGGCAGTGATTACAATTCTGCCAAGGGAGGTAATCACTGTGAGGAGTTTGGGGAAAACCCCGCTGCCTTATTTTTTAGTGCACACATGATTTTTTTACGACAATACGGCGACCGATTTACGATGTCGCAAATGTAAACAATGTCACAGAACAAGAAGAAAATACGATTGAGTGACATTTGTAATTGTTTATGAAAAATTGGATAAATTGTTGACCTTTCTGTAAGTGCAAGAGAATCCAATACATGTATCCACTAGCAAGTTCTTGTGTCCGAGTAGCACAACATGCCCAAGTGTGGGAAATAGCGAGTCTAGCACAACAGTGCCAGACTGCCAGTAATAGTGATAATGGTGGGAACTGATAATAATGTTCCCTCTGAATCAAATCAAGAACCCTCACATGTCCTTCGTAAATTTTCTATAATTAGGAAATATGAGTCAATGTATTCTGGGCAAATAAAAAGTGGCAATAAATCGGCGGCACGAAATACCCAAATATACCCAAATATACCCAAATACACCCAAATATACCCAAATATAGCATCATTAATGGTGTACATATATAGACTGTATTTTGGTTCAAAACACAATGATAGGGAAATGTATATTTGGGTATGGTTGATTATATCTTAGTGAAAGTGTATATTGTATTCATGATAAAAACAGCACTTTTTTTAGGTTAAAACATTTATTTTTAGTATAATTGGGCAATATTTAAGTATATTTAGGCAATATTTGGGTATATTTGTGCAATATTAGGGTGTATTTGGGTATATTTGGGTATTTCGTGCTGCCCCAATAAATTGATCTGTAAAAAAATCCCTTTAACTTATGTTAAACAGAAAGCTCCCAAAATAAAGTCTATGTTTGGAGGAAAATATGCAAATATATTATGATATTTCCCCAAAATGTATGATTTAAATAAGTCTTTATTTATAGTAAAAGTGGTTAAACTGCCAGTGGAAAATATAATTTTTTTCCCCAAAAGTATGAAAACCGCGCATTTTTTCCCCACAAAAAGGGCTAGGGCGCCTTCCCCAAAACTAGTGAAAAGGCCCTGGATTAGCATGTGACCAACAAATAACATGACTAAATCGAAATCGAGGCGAAGATGATAAATGTTGAAAATTTGACGTCATTTACCATTATAAATTGAGTCCAGCACAATTATCTGATGCTCACACACTTTATCTACTTTAACTAATCACACCTGTTGATCAAATTCATAGGTCAAAAGGAAAACATGAGTCATGCACCTGGAAAATTTCAAATTAAGCACAAAATTTCCTGTATTATGGGCCAACAATCAAAGAAGTCTAAATGTTTAGGGCATAACTGTATTAAACTAATTTATAAAAGATAATTTTATAAACTATATTGAATTCATTATTTATTGATATCAACTATTACTTTACATATAAAAACAACACAAACTTGTACCTTAATGTTACATTGTATCAGGTTTCTTTATTCAAGGACTATGAGGTGGCATGGCCTAGTGGTTAACGGGTTAATGCATTGAACTAGTAATCTAAAGATCATTATCCATGTACTGTTGCGAAGCATATTTTAAGTGAATGACAGAATCTAATCAAGCCTGCATCTTCAGAGCTACTGATTTCCTGTTTTTAAAGTCGTATTACGAAATGGAAAGTGTTCTACAAAAAAATTCATGACTCCAAACAATTGGCAGAATTCGAGATCAGAAAACATTGATTAGATTTGGTAAAAAATATACTTGTCAAATTGTTCACCTGTTATGACTGACAACGATGAAGTGCAACCAGAAACGCTTGACAGTCTTGTAGATTTTTATGACTAGAAAATCTGTAGTGTTAGAATATGAACTCTGGTATGATTGGTTGTACTACAGCTCTGCCAGAATAGGGTATAATATATATATATGTATAAACACAATTTCCTGCTATCGGCGCTATTCTTAATGATTTTGGTAAATAAATGCAGCACAAACTGGCCATCTCTTGCAATGTTCTGGACAGGTCATTTTGGATGGAATTAGATGGGTTTTAATTTCAAAAAAGAACACAAGATAAAATTCCAGAGAACCCTAGTTAATTTTTTTTTGATGAATTCTTCTTGAGGTACTTTTATGGCCAAAAAATCTACTGGCAGGACGGACCACCAACATTGTAATATCTCCAGACCCCATTGTATACACACCCATCTCTCAAATATCGACCTGTGTCTTACGACGCATTACTCACCCCAAATGAGGGTAAAAATGACTCCGACATAAAGAAGTCCGCATAGGGATGACACTTTTGTTTTATAAAACACAATATATCTTTTCAAGTGATTAAAATCGTTTATTGCTTTCAAAAGAAATCACTATTTTCCAGAGTTTTATTGATAGTTCCACTGTGTTACTATTTATTCAAAATTCAAAACTACTTTCACTTTCGGTTTTAATTTAAACTAACAATCGATGAAATACTATCACGCGTGTTGAACGAAACTGGGTAAAACCAATAAAGGATTGTCAGAAGGAGTTTTTGGTGCATGTTTTGAGTAAAAATGATGTAATGGCTATTATGCCAACAGAATATGGAAAAAGTTTAATTTTTCAACTGGCCCCATTTGCGTTTTGTTCTATCACTTCGGTGTTCAAGCCGCCATGTAAAAAGTAGTGCGTTCCTTCCCTTCATGCTTAGAGTGGTTTCACACAGGACAGTAAGACCGGTGTACACAATGCACCAGACCCATGCTGTATTAAGTGGCCTCATGCCACAGACTACCAATTTCTAAGACAGAGTCAAGTAAACATTTGCATATTATACCTCCAGAAATGTTGTGGGCTAGCATTTTTCAGTGTTTTATTTTTGACTTTTATGAGTGGGTCAAGGGCCCTTTTGAAAATAAGCGTCATAATGCCATTATTTGCAAAATTTTATTTTCATTATGCTGTTAAAATTTAGCTTTTAAATTGGAAAAACATTCATCATGATAACACCACATTAAATAATGTCTCATTGTTAAATTTCTCACTTTCATTTTCTTCGTTGTTTGAAAAAGAAGCTTAAGCTCCAACATAAATTTTTATTAAATAATTAAAAGTTTAGAAATTGAAATTTCATTGCAGAAAATTTGTTCGACAAGCCAGTCTTACTTTAATGAAGTTTTAATGAACATTTAAGTTTAACACTATGACCTTAGCCTGAAGAAAATAACCTGGATGAAGATGAAAATGTTTGTAATTAATTTTAATGAGCGGATCGTTAAGTGAGTGTAAACACGCTGTGATCACTTATTGTCAGTTTTGACAAGGTATAAACTGTGTGGTGGTTTTTTTTTGCTATTATGATGAAAACATTTGCACTTAACAAACTCGTGTATATGTTTATAATTTGTATTTTTCTTTTTGTTCACTTGTAAACGTTCTGTTGTGTTCATGTACAAGATGCTCGTTTGATAGTTATAATTTTGATAATCAAGGTCTTGCCATTAACTGTTTTATATTCTGTCAGTGATTATTTTCCCCCTATATTTTACCCGAATAAAGGCTGTTTCCCCTATCCCAATATAGATATATTTTTCCCTTAAAAATCAAATGCTATATATATGTTTTTTTCTGAAATACCCTGTGCTCATTTTTCATCAGAACAGCAGCTGACTTGTGTTGGCTAGTTGATAAATTTAATTGACTGAAAGAAAGCATGCTAAATTAAATTGAAGTTGAAAATTTTATAAAATATGTGTAGGTAAATCCCATTCAATTTCAGGTTTTCCCCCTTTCTGGTTTGTTATATTTTTCCCTCCAGAAACAAATCCACAGGTTTTTTTGAAAATTGATTGAAAAAAAAACCCTGTCTACCATTCTGTTCATAGCTTGTAATTCATGTAATTACATTGTCTGTTGTTTGCAATTTAAATGTCTTTAAAATTTTATCTGCTGTATTTTATGTCCAAATTGAAGGCAAAGTAAATTATTGCATAAATTGGCTTAATTAAGTTTATTAACATCATTATGAATAAATGTGACATTCAGTTCAAATATGCTGGTGTAATTGAAACTAATTCCTAACAAATACTTGGTTTTGACCTCTTTGCACTGAAATATTATCCAGGGATTGGTTTCAAATTGTTGTCAACTGTCACTTTCCTGTTTACATATAATTTGTATTAAGAAAAAATAATGCTGAATATTGTAATTAAGAATGGGAAATATATAGAACTATCTTGTACATGTTAATTTACAGCACTACTGTACATTTCAATAGAAATGAAATTCCCACAGGCCAGAAAATTGAGAGTTATTTAGTAAGAAATATATGGCTTTACACTAAGGAATATTTTAAGAATTCATCTTGTATATTGAAAGAGGAATTTCCATAACTAACATTTTGCCTACATTTGGTATTTCCAGATAAAGTTTATGACATTACTTTAACTCGGGTGACAATAATTAAAACTTGCCTGCGTCTCCAATATAAAACTAGGCTGTCCATGCACATACATCAGTGTTAACTTTTGACCGCTTAACTTGTGGCCGGCAAAATCTGATTTGACTTACTACTATTTTTTTCTCTGAAGCATTTCTTTACTTGTCCGTATGATATTTATATGGTAAATTTTTTCAAATTTCCACTTGTCCGTACAGGCTGTGGGACAACCTGGGCAATACAGATAGTTGATTTTGAAGCCCCTGGCTTATTTTACCCTTTTAATATATTGATTCCGGAGGGTTTCAATTTCAAAATTTAAAGCAGAGAGTCTGTACCATAGCCTGGTAAATATCAATCAATGGTTAATAGGCTGGTACCAACCCTATGAGATTATGTATATGCTGAAATAATAATTACTCACTGCAACTTTATAGAACTTTATGTATACCATGTAATTATCTACAATATTACCACAGCAATTGCTTGGTGGTAAAAGCGTCCCAACTTCCATGCAAAAGGTTTGCATGTTCTTTAATTTACATGTACCCCCACTTACTATATTTCCAGCATTACCCCACAGTTGTCAAGAATTTTGTTGTTTATCTCTCACTAAAAGTGTAAACGGAAAAAATCAAATTTCATATACTAATAGAAACACTCCTCAATCCTGGTTCATTTAAAACCATAGCCAGCTAGCCTGGCTGCAACAAGTTTTATCTGTGATCTAACTGTCTGATCATATACTAGTCTGCACTGTTTGCTATTCAGTCAGTACTTATTTTCCCCCAAAAAACGTGTTAAGGTCCATTTAAGGATATGGTATTTATAGTGATTAGGATAAAGAAAATCATTTTAGTGAGTTCATGTAAAAATATTTTTACAATAAAATGAAGTAATATGAACTAAACTGTAATAAACATTTGTCATTGCATACACACTGTTATATATATAGCTGATAGTTTGTTGAGGGAAACAAACATTTCTATATATAATCACACGAAGTCAATATTTAAATACTACATTACCAGTAAGGTGCCATATGCAGACAGACAACAAACTGAAAGACATACTCTTCAGTGTTTGATGCCACCCTGAATTAAATTAGTCTTAGGCACACAAAGTTGTATTGTATCTAAAGAAAATGGAACAGCCTGTCTTGTGTAAATAACTTTAACCTTGGACTCTACTTTACAGCACAGTCAATAACTTTAACCTTGGACACTACTGTACACAACAATCCTTGATAAGAGCTCCATTTTGACATTGAAATATGACCTTGACCCATAAAACTGACCTTGACCTGTCAAATTTACAACCTTGACCTATAAGATTTTCAAAATTCTGATGGGGTGGGTAAAGTGACTTTGTGTTCTATGAACTAATCTTAATTTGTGGGAGTTTCTCATTCTAGGTGTGTATTATAAAAAGCATCTTGGGCCAAAAAAATGCATAATCAAATGGGAATACAATGTACCCTGCAAAGTGGTATTGCTTAAGAAAAACTTCAAGCAATATTATGTTGACAACTTGTGTGTCAGTAAAACTCATTCCATGTTATATTTTGAATATACATGTATGTTAAGTATTGATTTGTTTGTAATTTCAGGTGGCCCTGAGGCTTTACGGAAGAGAAAACTCGGCTACCCTCATGACTTCAGACCGGGGAACCAGCGGGGGAGCTGAGTTGGAACTCAACAATACACCGGTAAGTCCTGACCATAAATGAAATTCAAAACCCAATGTTTATAAGTGTTGTATGCTTTGAATGGCAATCAAAAGTTCTGTTTGCATTTTGCAAGTGTTTGAGTATTTTAGTTAAATCTATGGATATAACGCAAGCATTTTCTGTAATCTGTACATTTTAATGTTTTCTTGGTGTTGAATTATGTTGTTCTCTGGTTGTGTTTGTGGTTGGAGTTGCTGACTTAGAATCATATGCCCTTGACCACTTTGTCGGTTCAAATCCTGACAGGGACTCAGAAGTTATTTTCATGCAAGTAAGCAATCCACCAAGCTTATAGAAAGTGAGAAACTGGGTGCCATGTTCTGCCTGGAGTAACATACAGAAAGACTCCCGATATCTTTCTCCACAGTACAACTTGACAGTCACCTTTACAGCATTGGTTTGACTGAAAATACAATCTAGAATTATTTTTTTTTGAAATTTACGAGTATAATCAATATATCATGATCAGTGACTCGAACCATTGATCATGTAGATTATTGTCATTAATTTCAACTCTTGACGCAGATCTTGCCACATCTTTTCTTTGACGAGTCAATCTTAAACAATCTTTGATAATGATGATGTGTTTTAATTAGAAAATTAACTAAAATATCATTTAATATTGATGAGCGTGCAGTTTTCTGATGGTGATTGTATTAATAGTTAATTTTGCATTAAAGATTTTGAGGGATTTAGATTTTCGATTGAATGCGTGGTGAATTAACAAACAAGATTTGTAGGACGTAAGCTGCTTATGTTGTGTGGACAGATGCAATGACAGAATGAGAATATAATTGTAATTTTACAGTTACTGTTTTTTTCGGAATAAACAGTTTTGCAACTATCTAGCAGCTAAATTAATTCCATTTTAACATTGATTTTGTACAAAATCTATGTAAAGAGGAAGAATTTGTTACTGTATTGTATAAACTTTTCATCTATAATGAATGTTGGAAGGTAGATTTCAGCCTTATTCATGTTTTTGCTTCGTGAAATATTAGCAGGTAGTTTTGAAACAATGAGGTTCTAAACTCATTTGATGCCCTCTAATTAGTTCAATTTTGTTATATTTCCGATAGTATATATGGAAATGACATGCCATATCTTGCTTACTTTAGTTGTCGATCAAGTCTTAAAGACATTTGTTTTTAGCACCCTTTTGGGAACAAGTTCTGTGCAAGTTTCTCAATTGCGTAACAAGTAGCAACAACAGTTATGTTATGAAATATTGAAGTTAAAGGAGCATGCCTCCATATTCATGCTAATTTTCTTGAAAATTAATAATATATATTAAATAGTAAAATATTGGTCATGTGAGCACAGAAAGTAATTTACACATTGACAATCTAAATCTATGAAAATTGCCAAAAATAGGTCAAAATGTGCAAAAACTGCCCTCACTTTGGTAGTTATACAGTAGAAATATATAGTGACAAATTCTGCAAAATCAAACAAAATGTAAATTATTTTTTGAATTATGAATATTTTTAATTTTCTTAAAATCTTTAGCATATTTTCATCAAGGTTGATTTTGTTGAAATATATTATTTTGCTCATCTACATTCAGGGAAAATAAGCAGTTAGTGACATTTAGGAACAGGTCTGTTTATCAGACTCGTATGTAAGATAAAAGATTCAAAAAGAAGCACCCAAGTTTAACAAACTGAAAAACTCTGGTTTGAGTACAATAACTTTTCTAAGACAATTCAGTTGATCACATAGGCTTGCTAACTGATACATGTTACATTGTATATGGATGATGTTCCCTTGTCAGCCAGAGATTTTGGCTGTAGCAGGTTTTAGATCATCCTAGAGTAACCTCCCTTAGTGAATTCTTCACCCATGTTTGCTCTGTTCTATTTTGGACAGGTTTCAGCAAGTGTGGTTTTGCGGATTCATACAAGTGAAGTGGACTTTATGCTAAGCATCAGGCATGGTCAGTCGCCAAACCAAAATGTATTTCGGCATTATATATTCTGGAGTATTATATTTAGCGCAACAAAATGACATTTCCATATGGTACATACATGCTCTTTATATTATACAATCCATCTATTATTAAAGAGTTAAAAAGGGTACACACATGAGTGATAAACATTGCAAGCATAATTATGATAACTGCATATATTGAAATTACATCAGGTTGTTGCAATACTTCAGGCATACACCAATATGTGAAGTTTATCTACAAGGGCATTTTTTGTCAAAATTGTGAAGGGGCCTGGGCCTGTTCATTTTGTGAAAAACAGCGTGATATATCATAATATTGTGAAAAAAAGGAAGACATTTTTACTTGGTATTTCGCGACATTTTGAAACTGGAAATGGTTGATTATAATTTCTGGCATGTGTAAAATCTGCTTCAAGTCTGTACTTTAACCCAGTTAACATGTGCAAAAAACCATTTAACTTGATTAAAACTATTTCTGTGTTATTGCAATTGGCGTAAATCAAGTTTTACTGGAAGGTAAACAATGTATTTCGAAGACAAAGTCCCAATATTTCTCTTTTGATGTCGTGAAAAAAAATTCCGCCGCTTTGTGGAAAAAAAAGTGCAATTTTGAATTGTGAAGGGGCCTTATATCGACCCCTGTTATAGAAAGAAAAAAAGCCCGGTCTACATAGGGTCTTTTGAATCTCTAACTTGTGCTTTACCTGCTATATAATTATATTGTTGTTTTTTAACGCTTTTCTGTAACATAAAGATCATAAATCTGTGTTTTCAGGGCGATGACTTTCGGCACCAACAAGTTTAATTTCTGCCAATTAAGTCTGTTGAACCATTCCTCCATTCCACAAATCCATTGCATTATATAACTGAACTTTTTATATACTTTTGCCCAGCCCATATTTTTGTTCCACCAAAATCAAAACAAGACTCTATACTTTATGTGGGAAGTCCAACTTAAATAAATAACTGTTTGTTTAGTGTTTTATTTTACGGTTGATATATATGGAAGATGTTCCCTTGTCAGCCAGAGATGTCGGCTGTAACAGGTTTTAGATCATCCTAGAGTAACCTCCCCTAGTGAATTCTTCACCCATGTTTGCTCCGTTCTATTTTGGACTGGTTTCAGCAAGTGTGGTTTTGCGGATTCATACAAGTAAAGTAGACTTTATGCTAAGCATCAGGCATGGTCAGTCGCCAAACTGAGAGTTAAAAAGGGTACACACATGAGAGACAATCATTGCAAGCATAATTATGATATCTGCAAATTTTGAAATTACATCAGGTGGTTGCAATACTTCAGACAAAGTTTATTTACATACTAGGTCTTTAGAATCTCTACCTGCTTTATAATTATTTAATATTAATAAGTTATTTTTTTACATTTTACTTACAATTTCTCGACATAAACATCATAAATCTGAGTTTCAGGGCATGACTTTGGGCATTTCCAAGTTAATTTCTGCCAATTAAGTTTCTTGAACCATTCCTCTATTCCACAAATCCATTTCATATTTTAAATGAAATTTTATATACAGTAGAACTTCTGAGTCGAACTTCGATTAGTCGATTTTCTCGATGTGTCGTAGAAAAATGAAAGTCCCGACTTTTCCCCCTATATGTTCCTTATGAAAACCTATTTATGAGTCGAGTTTTTATGTGTTGAATTTTTCGATGTGTCGAAGTTTTTCCGTGGTCCGTATAAAGGAAATCTTGTGCAATTTATCACAAATAAATCGAAGTCGATTATTTTGACATCTTTGATCTCGAGACATTTTTCACACCTTATCTGGCTGTGAAGATGATTTCCAATCAACTTGTGTGACAGTTGTTTATTACGCAGTCATGTGTAAAAACAGCCTTTATTTGCCATAAAATGTGTGATAAAATGCTTTAATCGTTTCTATTTTAATTGCCGTAGTGATATTTGAAAGTAAACAGCAAGAACTACTTTCATTTGAAAACATCCTTGACCCGGTGTCGCGTGAGAATAATACGCGAAATATTTACTATAAGCTGGTTTAGTTATTGCCCTTTTGTATTGTTACCCCTTTTGTTACTCTATTGTATACGTCAACGGGACGTGAAAAACGTTATTTAACATGCTATATTTATCATTGTAAAATGTATATCAGATTAATGATGGAAAAACATGAAAAAGGTTTAGTTATAGATCTTATAATTAGGACTAGTCACGGGTCGAAATGTTGTCATGGAATTGAGAGTGATTCATGAGTCGAAGTCCCGATGTGTCGAAGTTTTTACGCAAGTCCCTTCAACTTCGACTTACAGAAGTTCTACTGTACTTTCGCCCAGGCCATATTTTTGTTCCACCGAAAACTAAACAAGATTGTAGAATTTATGTGGGAATTCAAACTTAGATAAATAACTGTATATTTATTAATAATTATTTGTTACTGTTGAAAAATCTAACTGATATATATAATGGAAGATGTTCCCTTGTCAGCCAGAGATGTTGGCTGTAACAGGTTTTAGATCATCCTAGAGTAACCTCCCCTAGTGAATTCTTCACCCATGTTTGCTCTTACCTATTTTGGACTGGTTTTCAGCAAGTGTGGTTTTGCGGATTCATACAGCTTACATAATCAAAGTCATGAAACTTAAGTTTTATTTTGGCAAGTGTAAGTTAGCGGGTTCATACAAATGAAGTGGACTTCATGATAACATAGTCAGTCGCCAAACCAAAATGTATTTTGGCATTATATATAGTGCAAGAAATATATTAAGCCTGGCCAAATGACATTTTCTGAAATTCCATATTGTACACAATGCTCTTTCATGATACAAATCTATGATCTATTATTAAAATTTAAAAGAGTGAAAAAGGGTATACCTGCATTGTTATTTGTTACATCAACAGTTAAAACATGATTGTTGGACATAATGCAAGCTTATTGTTGTGGTATCTGCATATTTTGAAATTATGTTATGTTGTTGATACACTAATATCTACATGTTGCTTTCAATTTCTCCCCGAATAAACGTCCTGAACCTGTGTTTCAGGGCATGACTTTGGGCACCAACAAGTTAATTTAGTTTTGAAACATTCCTCCATCCCCCGAATCCATTTTATAACTGAAATATTTATTCATTTGACCAAAAACAAAACAAGATTCTAGAATTTATGTGGGAAATCCAACTTAAATAAACAACTTTTTAGTGTGTTTTTTTTACCGCTGATATAAAATGGAAGATGTTCCCTTGTCAGCCGGAGATGTCGGCTGTAACAGGTTTTAGATCATCCTAGAGTAACCTCCCTTAGTGAATTCTTCACCCATGTTTGCTCTGTTCTATTTTGAACTGGTTTCAGCAAGTGTGGTTTTGCGGATTCATACAAATAGACTTAGTGCTTACATAATCAAAGTCATGAAACTTAAGTTTTATTTTGGCAAGTGTAAGTTAGCGGGTTCATACAAATGAAGTGGACTTCATGATAACATAGTCAGTCACCAAACCAAAATGTATTTTGGCATTATAATATATAGTGCAAGAAATATATTTAGCCTGGCCAAATGACATTTTCTGAAGTTCCATATTATACATCCATTATTAAAATTCAAGAGCGAAAAAGGGTATACCAGAGCATTGTTAATTTGTTACCTCAACGGTTAAAACATGATTGTTGAACATAATGCAAGCATACTGTTGTGGTATCTGCATATTTTGAAATTATGTTATGTTGTTGATACACTAATATCTACATGTTGCTTACAATTTCTCCCCGAATAAACGTCCTGAACCTGTGTTTCAGGGCATGACTTTGGGCACCAACAAGTTAATTTAGTTTTGAAACATCCCTCCATCCCCTGAATCCATTTTATAACTGAAATATTTATTTATTTGACCAAAAACAAAACAAGATTCTAGAATTTATGTGGGAAATCCAAATTAAATAAACAACTTTTTAGTGGTTTTTTTACCGCTGATATAAATGGAAGATGTTCCCTTGTCAGCCAGAGGTGTCGGCTGTAACAGGTTTTAGATCATCCTAGAGTAACCTCCCTTAGTGAATTCTTCACCCATGTTTGCTCCGTTCTATTTTGGACTGGTTTCAGCAAGTGTGGTTTTGCGGATTCATACAAATAGACTTAGTGCTTACAAAATCAAAGTTCTGAAGCTTAAGTTCTATGTTGACATTATACTGGCAAGAAGTCATTTTTTGTCCAATCCTGGCCTCGAGGTTAAAAAACTTTGTCTGAGTTCTGTCTCAAATCTCAGCATTTTTATTGGTCAGTGTACATTCTATGACAGTTTCTGACCAATCAAATGCCTGAGAAGGGAGTTTTGAGTTCGGAGAATTTCTTTATAATCTCGTAGGGCCAGGTGACATTTCCATGTCCATAAAACGTGCACAGACTATTACACAGTATGAATCCATTCATTAAATGATTGGGAAAAAAACCATATTACATGGTTACATGAATGTTAAAAATCATAAATGGTGAAAATTGTAAGCTCATGATAATCTGTGCATTTTGATTTTATATCTGATAATAAATTAGTTTGTCAACATTCTTCTGGCATGCATCAGTATATGAAGTTTATCTACATAGTGTATTTGGAATCTGTAACTGATGCTTTACCGGTGTAATATGGCTATTTTCTTCATGTTACTTACAACTTCTTCTCAAGTTCTCATAAAATTTAATGCCATGAATCTATGTTGAAAACCAAGTAAGTCAGTTTCAGCCTCTTGCCGGCACATTTGCACTGTTAAATATTCAATTACTTTTAACTGCTCATTCTTGTGATTTTAGAATTAATTTCCTACTCCCTTGAACTGTTGGTGAAGATCATTTCGCATAAAATCAGCATAGCAAAACACTTGAAAGTTAATATCGCTGCTGAAGTGCTTCATTAAATCACCATTATGCAAATGAGAGGGAGGCTGAAAGATTATCCGGCCAGTGCTCCCACTACTACTTGAAAATTAGGGTTAAAGTGTAGTGTTTTCCTTGAATTTTTTCCTTTTCAGTTTAAAGATGTAAAAGCTGAAGGTTCCGAGGGTAATTGGGTACACTGTTGTCTGACCTGTATGAGATTGGTCCTTGGATACCAAGTTATGTTTCTCATTTGAAAAGTTAACTCTTAACTTGTGTTATGGACTTGCCCTGCTTATAATTTGGAACAGTCAATTCCTAATTACAGGGGTTTTTCTTTTGAAATTGCGAAAGAGGCCTTAGACCTCTAAATTTTAGGGAGAATTATTGCTTAAATTGATGAAAGTTAAAGGCTGTATGTTAGTTTGAATTTTTTTTGGAAAAATGGCATGATTTTGATGAAAATTTCTTTTGGGAAGCAGTCTTTTACAGGGATTTAAAAAAATTCATCTGACTGGTTTGAGCATTAAAATACTGATTGGGATCTTGTCGGAGTCAGACTGGGCAGATGTGTTAACTGTCATGTCATAGTTTGTCTGTAGATATAGACTTGCCTTGACTTGCGTTTATTTTGTGTGGATGTTCTTGTTGGCCTGGCTCTGTAGTGAAGGCATTGTCTAGTTATTGAGTTACCATTGCCTCTGACTCAGGGAAGGTTAAGGTTTCGTTGAACGTTTTTAAAACTTGAACATTGATATTTGTGTTTTATACGATGTTAAAATGTCATCTCCGGCAGGTGGTTTTGTCTGTGGATAATTATAGACATTGTTTCTTACTTTTATTGTCGAGTTACGATCTAACAAAACTCTGAAACAAAATATATTTACCTTTACCTTAATGTATTTAATATGTTAACAACATTTTTCCCCGTGTCCTCATGACCACTGTCTGGTATGTCAAGGTCAACTTGACTGGTGCACTGCATTGTAAAATCTTGTGTGATATTCTATTTCTACTGCCACAAAGTATATTTGGAAATGTCGATGGTATTTGTTTAGTAATGTTTACGGAAATGTCTAAGAGTTACCTTTACTAATGATGTAAGGTAAAAGGTATCCTTGTGAAGCTGAATACAGGAACTGGTTATAAAGAAATTCTGCATTTTATGGATTATAACAAATTATTGGCCTTTTGACTTTTTACCTGCTGAGGTGATGCATTAAAGAAAGCAGAAACCTAATGAATTTACAAATGTATGCTTGTTTTACATGAAAAATAGTAGCTTTTAAGTTGTTGAATACTTTAAAGTTGCATGCCTCCAGATGAGCCAAAATATTTCAAGGCAATCAAACTGGAGAAAAATGTACCAGGATTTTAAGAAGAAAAAAAAAGATCCAATATTAAAGTACTGATTTAAATGTTATATGCCATTAATGACTGATTATGCAGTATTTATTACCAGCAAGACTTAAGCAGTAAGGGCTATATCAAATATTCCTTACCTATTTTGGGTGCTTTGCGTGGATTGTTAATGACGTTTACATTGTTTATTAATTTCTTAGTTCACATCACAATATTTCAATTTTCAATTCATTTTCAAATTTTCATGAAAATTAGTATTAGAATCTTGAGGCATGCTGCAGGAATTTATCAAGTCAGCTAACTCTGCATGGTGTGGTGCCAATGCTGTTTTTGCAAGTTACCTCCCTTGGATGCAAGTGATTTCTTGTTTTGATAGTGGGCGAAAGAGAGAGAGAGATCAATATAAAGTGACATCAATAAACATGGTAAATATGGAGAGGAAAAATAGGAGTGTGTTCACATGAATGTCACAGTAATGTCATAGTTTCCTAATATAGACCTGCTCCAACCTCTAGTAATTAGTCTCCTATATTTCGAGATGGGAGGAGAAGAAATGAACAAAAGTGATCAGCAGAATGAAAAGCGTTGTCTGCAAGTTTTTACTTTTTCTATCTCGATAGAGGATTTACTTGAGGATGATCTTGGATGGATCTTAAGTCAAGTGAATTCAATTAGTACAGAGGGAGAGAAGACCCTGAAAAAGAATGAGGTGTCTTGTATTAACCCTGCTTCAACTAAGTTTGAATAATGGACTCGTCTTGGTTTGAAGTCCAGAATTTCTATGGTAATTTAAAGCTTAATATGGAAAGCAGGGTCTGTCAGTAAAATCCACATCGAACAGATGCCTAGCATTCACAATATTTCTTAATTCCTATGAATATGATAAAAATGTTCGATAAAAAATATTTTGGATTAAAAAAATAAAATCATACCTGTCCTGGTACCTACCTTCCTACACTACCCGAGCAGGCATGGTAATGGGAGGGGAAACAAAGATAATTTAAAGGCTGGCCTTACATAGACTAGAGACCAGAAACAAAACTTTTTAGTGTTAATTAGATTGGTTTGGAGTTTTGCTTTTTGAAAGACATTTTGATAAATGCATTAGTAAACAAAGTGAGCGAACATGAAATTAAAGGATTTGCCGCAAGGAAGGTACTTTGCTGTGGGTCGCTGATAAATTGTATTATTTGATGAATACTGTTGGCCGGTTATCATTGTAATAACTGTAATGTTGCTAGCCCATCGTATCCATAGTAACGTGACAAATATTGGTGATCAGTGAAGATTTTACATGATTATCTTGATTCTATTGTATGTAAGGCTATATTTGTCCTTCTGTTGTAAAGTCTAATTTAAATTAAAGGATTTTTATGTATTGAGATTTTTAACGAGAAAATTATTGACGTGAATATGTAGATTAACTCATTGCCTGCTGAATATCTTAATGGACTTGACCGATTTCTATTTTTTGAACTGCAGGAATATCAAGATGAAAATTTAAAGTTAGTCAGCCAACAATAGGCTGACTGGTCAAGGCGTCGTACTAGTAATCTAAAGATTGCTGACAATGTGAGTTCAAACCCCATCAGGGGCAAGGATCAAAAAACTCGATATTCATTGATAAGTACTGGTTGGATCCAGGAATGGATTATAGAGCATTTCAATAATTTAAAGGCTTCCAACACAATCAAACTAAAATAAATTTGTATAGACTTAACAATAGAAAGTTCACGATTTTTACAATATTTATCTCCCTTGCCAAAAGTGGCAGCCATTTTATAATATAGTTGACAAAATATGAAAAAGAATGATATAAACATCTGATTTGTGTGAATTATCAAATTCATTTAAACATTTGCAGCAAAGAATCATTGTAGCACCACTACATGGAATTGATATAATTATGAGAGATTATTAATGAGAGAGATATATGATTTATTGTGAATGACCCCCAAAAAAGGACCAGTGGAGGTTTCAGTGGAAGGTGGCCTGGCTGGCCACTGGTGACAAAAGCTTATCATATCATGACACATGAGGGTTTAAGAATTGGCTTAAAAATTTATATTTGACTGTATGGAAAATTAATGATACTTTTTCATTTGCGGTGGCCTTAAACCAGTATGTCATACATGTTTTATTTCAATTTTGAAAATTTGGTGACCATAAATTAGTACTTAATAGGTTATAAGTGATATGAGTTGACCTAAACAGTATGACTTGTTCTAAATAATTTCATCTGATAAAATATTGAGGCTGGTAAATACGGCTGGATTTAATTTCTTAACTTTTCGATTGTAGGTAGGATAATGCTTTCGCAGACAAGATTTTTAATCAGTGACAAAAATAGTCATCAGAAAATGATCAGAATAGAAATTTTAAAAAAAGGGAAAATTTCTTGATTTTATAGCTATTTTAATATTCTAGGATGATCATGTAATCCAAACCAAGTTAAGGCTGGGCAATACAATGGTGGAAAATTCACTGTGTGGTTTTAGCTGCAAAAAAAAAAATGTAGCTAAATGATGAATGAATATGAGAAATGAGAGGCAAAGTTCTCTTGTTAAACTGCAGGCTATAATTTAATGGCATTTAATATTTCATGGTAATGAGTAGGTTTATCCAATAGAATAATTGGCCAATATATACCTGTAAATGATTGTATTAATGAAATAATAATCAGCTGGGGTTTTGAATCAGATTTATTCCAAAACAGGCGGTTATTTATAAACCGACCACGTAAAGTATCAATATCACCAACCACGTTAAGGAACTCCTGTACTATTTTGGTTCCCCTGTAGTGTAGATACTGGCTCAGTAATAATTGGGGACCGTTTTATTTGAATTGACCTAATTATTAAATGTTAATGGATATATTATACAAAGTAATCCTATTTTTGGAGACGGCAAAAATCCATTGCAAATTTTAGGCATCTCGGTTCTTGGGAGACGTGACTATAATTATAATTCTATACAAGTGCCAGCATTGAATTACATAATTCAAGGACATCAACCCCCTCAAAAATTTCCTCAAAAAAGGGCAAATTGGAGGAGTGGATTTTAGGATGTTAACAGATACCTTCGCAAAAATTTGCCCCCTAAATTAGCTGTGTCCGAGGGCAATTGGATGAGTGGATTCTAAGATGTTTGTTAACAGATTGTTACCCTCTTAAAAATTTGCCCCCTATTTTTGTGCTACCGAGTGGAATTTAGGATTCACCCTCTCAAAACTTTGCCCCCTTGTTTTGCTGTGTATGAGGGAAATTGGATCAGGGTTTACACCTTTAAAAAATTTACCCCCTTATTTTGGTGCATCCGAGGGAAATTGTTGTGTCCACCCCCTCAAAAATTTACCCCTTATTTTCCTGTGTCTGCGGACAATTGAATGAGTGGATTCTAGAATGTGTATCAAATAAAATCCGACTGCAAAAGCAGTTGCCAGTACTTATTTTATATTAGTATTTATTATTATAAATAAAGATGACCAGATAAACCATGCTTCGTAGATGACAACAGTTGTTAATGAAAGATCGTGTTTAAATTTTGTACGCGCAAAATGGTTGTATAATTATAAATATATATAAATGCAGTTTTAACAGTTCAGTTATTAGTATTTTTGTACGAGTTGCAACCATTATGCAGCAAGTTCTTTGAGAAACGAGCAAACTGGATGTGACAATTTTTTTCTATGAGTTGCATTATTGAAAGGGAGACGAGAGTTACTCTTCAACTCTGTTGACGGAGCACGCTGCTATCTATTGAATGTAGCAGTTCTCGGGGAAATTGATTTTCCGAGCACATGGTTCACAGTGAAATCTCTCGAAGTTGTCGTCTTCTATAGGTGGCAGGCAGTGTAACATATGGAAACTTGTCTACGTATGAAATACACTTGGTATCGTTTTGAATTTGGTGACTGGATTTAAAATGTGGTGAATAACTGGCTATTTTGCGGATACTTAATGGATTAAGGGGTTTGTTTTGTCATGTCTGTCGACAGTTTTTGACAGAAAACTGATTCAGTCTGATAAAAACTTTAACCATATGGACACCAAAATATTGTCAACCTGTGGTGCTGGAGTTCTAATGTTCATTCATTAATTATTATTATGATGAAGATATCGAGATATTTTAATGTTTTTTGAAGCTTTCCTTTCCTATTATGTAAACTTTTTAAAAAAGGATAACATCAACAAAAATTGGCTATTTAGAAAATCTACTTAAGATTGTTACTGATAAAAAAATGTGTCACATCTTAGGCAAGTTTATTGGTTATTGGAGAATAATGCTCTTTTTGGACAGTTTTATACTTTGATGTTTATGTTGTCTCTACCATATGGTGTGAAATTGGAAGGAAATGTGACTACTTTGGCACCTGTTTTCTTTTTCCAAACACCTTTTATGAAGAGGAGAGGATATTTTTTATGGAATGAATACAATAATTGTAATCTAATGCTAGTTAATTGCTGATTGAAATACGGTACATTTGAGGAAAAATTGCTTGATAGTGACTGTTAATTGAGGAAGTAATGTGATGTTTTTTATTGTTAATTAATAATAATCAATTTTTCATAGAAATTACTAGGATTATTGAAGGATGGTTTGATCAGTGAAGGAATAAGATGTATGACTAAAGGGCAGGTTGGAAACAGGTAGAGGGTGGGGGTAAAGGTACATGTAGTCAGAATTTTTTTATAGTGTCTGTTAGATGGATAGTCTTAGAATATGAAGAAAGTTGATACTTTTGTAGGACTGTGTAATGTATGTTTGTGTTTTTGTTTCGCTGGACCTGTAGAAATGGACTTTTTTCAAGAGAAGACAATGGCCTCCATGTCTGTTTATGCCAAGAGAACACTCTCTACTCAGAGGATGTAGATCTATTAAAGAATCAAGTATTGTACTTTTCTCGTTTTAGACCCCAGTATAAGAAATTTTATTTATTGAGTTATATTTATTTATTAATTAATTAAGTGTTACCAGTATTATGCAAGATTACAAAAGGTCATTGGTAACTTGAAAGTCCATGTGCATCTGATTTGAATAAGATGGCAGTTCATTGAGCAATAAAAGGATATAATTAGGTTAGAAGGTGATTTTATGGCATAATTTGCTTCCATAATTTAGCAGTCAACCCAAGTTAAAAATGTAATTATTCATCCTCTTTTTGTTCTGCAAAGCAAATCTGCCTGAAGGAAAATGTTAGCCTGTTTTGTAAGTGTTGCAGACATCTTAACTTGCAAACATCTGGCCTGTCTTTTGAGTTTTTAGATATCTGGCCTGTCCGGTAGATCTTGTTGGCGTTTGATAAGTCTTATTGTCATCTGGCCTGAGTGGAACTGTGGTAGACATTTCACCTGTCTTGTTTGTCTTGTAGGCATCTGTCTTGTCTGGTAAGTGTTGTATCCATCTAACCTGTCTGGTAAGGGTTGTAGCTATCCTGCCTTTCTTGAAGCCATAGATCTGGCCTGTCTGGTAAGTCTTGTAGGCATCTGGCGTCTTGTAGACATCTGGCCTGTCTTGTAAGTCTTGTAGGCATGTGGCTTGTCTGGTAAGTCTTGCAGGCATCTGGCCTGTCTGGTAGGCATCTGGCTGACTGGTGAGTCTTATTAGCATCTGGCCTGTCTCATGAGTCTTGTATGCACCTGGCCTGTCTAGTAAGTCTTGTAGGCATCTGGCCTGTCTGGTAGGCATCTGGCCTGACTGGTGAGTCTTGTAGACATCTGGCCTGTCTGGTAAGTCTTGTAGGCATCTGGCCTGTCTGGTAAGTCTTGTAAGCATCTGGCCTGTCTCATAAGTCTTGTATGCACCTGGCCTGTCTGGTAAGTCTTGTAGGCATCTGACCTGTCTTGTCAGTCTTGTAGATATCTAGCTTGTCTAGTAAGTCTTAAAGGCATCTAACCTGTCTGGTAAGTCTTGTAGATATCTGGCCTGTCTTGTCAGTCTAATAGGCATCTGACCTGTCTGGTAAGTCTTGTAGGCGTCTGGCCTGTCTGGTAAGTCTTGTAGGCATCTGGCCTGTCTGGTAAGTCTTGTAGGCATCTGGCCTGTCTGGTAAGTCTTGTTGGCATCTGGTTTGTCTGGTAAGTCTTGTAGATATCTGACCTGTCTGGTAAGTCTTGTTGGCATCTGGTTTGTCTGGTAAGTCTTGTAGATATCTGACCTGTCTGGTAAGTCTTGTTGGCATCTGGTTTGTCTGGTAAGTCTTGTTGGCATCTGGCCTGTCTGGTAAGTCTTGTAGATATCTGGGCTGTCTTGTAAGTCTTATAGACATCTGACCTGTCTGGTAAGTCTGTAGACATCTTACCTGCCTATCATCTACCTGTCATCTAACCTGTCTAGTTAATGATTTTGCATACAAGTTTAAGTCAGAAGAAAAATCACACTTGCTCATAAAGAAAGTCTGAAATATTTAGGTGGGTCTAAATGGGAACAGGTTACACTTTGATCAAGTATACATTCCATGGTTGTCAAGAGATGTTGGAATTTCGCATCTACTTCAGCTTTTGAAACTTTTACTTAAATCCAATCATACTTCTTGACTGTAAAAAAGCAGTATATGCATGGCTATTCTTTTTAAAAGAATTTAAGGCAACCCCCCTCCCCCCATGCAAAAGGATGATCAGTTTAAAGTTTAAAAAAACTATATTCCCATGGTAACAACTTGTTTACCATTTTAGGAATCTGTTAAGGGAAGATGGGCATAGTTTCTAGTCTGTGTTTGGTTGGGAGAAATATTTCTTTAGTATTTATATGAATATGAAGGACAAAGTTTTGACAAATTTTCGTTTTGTAATTTATTTTCCTCTTGTTGAAAGTAACAAGGAAACATTGCGATAATGTTATCATCAGTTACCCAAGGATGCTTGTTAAAATGTACACAAATTTCCCTCATTTAATTTTTATCGATATACTCCATTAAATTAAATTGCAATATTTAACCAGGTTTTCCGAAGGAAAAAACTGGTTATTAGATTGAGGTATGTCGGCGGGCGGCGGACGGGCGGGCGTAAACAATTTCTTCTGTGCGCAACTCCTCCTACATTTCTCAACGGATTTTGACCAAACTTTCACAGAAGCTTTGTCATCAAGTGCCCTGGCGCATATTGTCGGGGTTTTGCGATTAGATAATATTTGACCTAATTATGGCCCTTTGTTTTTTTTTTCCTTATATAAAATATATAGTGAACAATTTATTCTGTGCGCAACTCCTACATTTCTCAACGGATTTTGACCAAACTTTCTCAGAAGCTTTGTCATCAAGTGCCCTGACACATATTGCCAGGGTTTTGCAATTGGTATATATTTGACCTAATTATGGCCCTTTGTTTTTTTTCCTTATATAGAATATATAGTGAACAATTTCTTCTGTGCGCAACTCCTCCTACATTTCTCAACGGATTTTGACCAAACTTTCTTAGAAGCTTTGTTATCAAGTGCCTGGCACATATTGTCGGGGTTTTGTGATTGGATAATATTTGACCGAATTATGGCCCTTTGTATATTTTTTCCTTATACAGAATATATAGAGAACAATTTCTTCTGTGCTCAACTCCTCCTACATTTCTCAACGGATTTTGACCAAACTTTCTTAGAAGCTTTGTTTTCAAGTGCCTGGCACATATTGTCGGGGTTTTGTGATTGGATAATATTTGACCGAATTATGGCCCTTTGTATATTTTTTCCTTATACAGAATATATAGTGAACAATTTCTACAGTGCGCAACTTCTCCTACATTTCTCAATGGATTTTGACCAAACTTTCACAGAAGCTTTGTCATCAAGTGCCCTGGCGCTCACTAAATTCCCATGTTTCTTCCAAGACATCATTCAAGTATTTTTTTAAAATTGTGAACATACTTTTCTTGATATCGCACAAAACACCACACGCCAATATTGTTGACAAAAGAAAATGACAAGAGACGCAAAAATGCAAAAATTAAGCAAAAATAAAGTACTGTTTACCTTTTTAAAACATTTGGGAAAAAAAGGCGAATAGACAACATAAAATTTCTCAATCATTTTTGTTTGAGGAATATTAAAAAAGCCATAATTCCTCCTAAAAGTTCAATTAAAAACAAATGCCCCTTCATGACAAAGCTTCTGTGAAATATTTTGCTGAAAACCTGGTTGCATCGCATTGCGATGTTCCTTGTTGTAAAATTAAATTGCAGTATTCAGAATTAGCCTTAGCTAATGTTATCTTAGGGAAATTTAAACATTGAGTAATGAATATATGAAAATAAATGTTGATTAAATTCAGGGGTTGTTTTTAATACGGGGTCGGGTGGGGGGTAAGTAAGCTAAGTAAGTAGCTTTTACTTAGTTTGGGTGTTTGAGAGTTATTGTCCACAAGTTATTTTACAAAAAAAGGATACAAAAGTTTATTTACATAATATAGACAATTAAAAAAAAAATTTTATCTTTTAAATCTTTACTTTTAATGGTGTTTTCCTAATACATGTAGAGAAGATTCACTGAAAAGATAGTTAAATGATAATCATCCTAGGGCAAGATATTGTTCTATGTGTTGATGATTTGATGATTTGATTTTAAATGATAATAACAATAGAAAAATAACACACACAAACAAGTATTTCATAGGTAATTCAAAACTTTACCTCAGACTGGTAAATACGGTAGTTGGTCACTTGTGGAGAAATTGCTGATTTATAATACTGGTTAGCTATCCAGAAAAGCATGTCAGGTAGATCAGCAATAGTGATATAACAAAAAACATTCATTAAAAATTGGGGAGGGGGGGGGGCATAAAAACCAGAACAGCAACAAGAAGAATTTTTAGAATGGGCTTATCTTGTTATAAACTTGGAACAGTTCATTACATAACAGTTCATTACATAACAGTTCATTACATAACATTTCATTACATATTTAAAGGATTTTGGTGTCTTAATATTAGAATCATTAAATGAAAATTGAGTAGTGGGCAGTATAAGGATTGGTCAGTTTGCATGGTCATTGAATTCTTGTAACTATCACCTCTGCTCAAAGGCTATGATAATTAAGCCCAGAACAATTTTGTTTTTTGTTTCCCTACCTACTGCCAACCATATGACTGTTTACTTGCCCTTCTTCTCCTTTTAGATACATAACTACATATTATGGGGAAAAAAAAGATAATTTTAAAAAGATGTGAAATTCCTTCCTACGTATTCTTTCAGGGTTGGGTAGGATACAAAAATAAAAGAACTGAATTCCTTTTTGGTCTAACAAAATTTCATATCTATAGAATGTGCATTGTGAAAGAAACGGAATTTCTTTGTTCCTGTATTATATAAGTTGGTTATTTTTAGTTTTGCAAGTATTTATTACACTTTGGCATTTAATAAAACAACCTTTTTTATGAAAATGATTTTTTTTACCCTAATGTACGCGCACACATTAATTAGCTGATTGTACAATGAATTTAATCTATTTGCTTATGACCATCCAATTAGAAAATTATGAATATTGATACTTTAATTTAAATATCTTATTCATAGATCATTACGTTAAACTTCCCTGTTATATGTTTTGTTGTCACTGATATTATACACAATAGAAATTTATATGCACAATAGAAATTTGAACTTGATATTGAATGTTGCAATATTTACAGCAGATTTATACAAAAACTTTTTCATTTGTTTTATTTTTGCGTATGAAAAGTTGAAAACAAGTTAAGCTCTATCTTATAACAACTGGCCAAAATTTTTTTTTTTATTGAAAGCTTTACATATGGGGTATGTATTTGCTAACTAGTATAAAATCTTAATGTCACACACACGTAATAAAGATTGATTTTATCTCGATGTGGCGAGTGTACTGTGGCCTTTATTTTTGTTGTTACTTTCGTAATGATCAATAGGGAGTGATATGGAAAAACATGCGGATAAAAATAGTCAGCTATGTCACCACATTGCAGCAAATGCCTTATTTGTTAAAAAAAAAAAAAATCTAGGGGAAAAAATGATTAGTTGTAATTGACTTGTATGGATTGAAAGTTTATATTTATAAACAACTACACGTTACATGGCTTAAATATAGACAAGTGATATATATATATATTTTAAAACAGAAAAGGAAGGAAATATATTAAAGTTGTACTGTTACACAAGTAGAAAATGAAATCTTTATACGGATTATAATAAAGTCATTCACATGAATAAAAGGAATTTTTTTCAAAGTTTTTAATTAATTTGTTACACTGATCAGAAGGAAACGATTGTTGAAGGATTATTTTTAAAAAAGAATTGGGGACTTAGATTATAAGGAGACCTATGTCCGTATAAATATATACCAGAAGTCATTGTTATAATAGAGAACGGAAGTGTTCACGTATTCAAAGTGGAGTCGAACTACGAAACACTGCGGTTAAACACTCAATTAGAGACGGCAGCCTTACACGGAAGACGGTTCTTCCAGCCCGCCAGCTGCCATGATAATAGTTCAAAAGGCTCGCAGGTGACGCCCGTCATAGACTATTTTGATTATGTTAATCCGTCTGATGCCGACGAGAGTGAAAGAGTAGATACAGGGGACGATGATTTGGAAGTGGAGAACAACGCTTCCGAGAGCGAAGGCTTTCATTCAGACTCTAAATTGGACTTTGAGAAAAAATCTCAACTCAAGTCTGATCTAAAAAGCAATGGATTAGATAATGATAGAACTAGTATAAATTCAGAGAAAGAATTTGATGCAGACTTTATTGAAGAAAAGAAAAAATATGATAAAATATCTGCTGAAATAAATGATACTATAACAGTTGAGGTTAATTCTACTGCTGAAGAGGTACCTATATGTGGGGATGATAAAACACTTAGAATTGATGATGTAAATGATATCTGTACTAATAATAATGGCCTAAAAGTAAAGAAATTACGTAAGATTGAGCATAAAAGAAGAAATAAGGTACTAAAAAGAGACGTAAAACCGATCGATGATCAAGATAATGATGTAATAGAAAATAAAGCCGAGAATAGCAATAAGGAACTAATTACTGGACAAAATGAACAATATGTTACAAATGATGTAGAATCTACGCTGGCAGTTGAAATAAAAGAGTTTGAGCCGCTTAGTACTGCTGATAATGAGGTTGAACAAGAACTTGAAGAAGAGAAAGAGTGTGTGGAGAGTGTTATTTCCGGTTTACGTACCGAATTGACCTGTAAGCCGGAATACCGAACGGCTCTTCAAGTGGACACTAGTTATCAAGCCGGTGTTAGTAGCGATTCAAATTGTAGCCAATACAGCGCAAGTTCTTGGAATAGCGAGCATGATACTAGTAGCAGTCTCGATCCAAGTCCAAATTTATGGCATTCGTATATTGACTCTGGTATAAGTCTCGGTACTAGTACAGGGGGTATCTATAGTGATACTAGTGATGTTAGCGGGGAGGACTGTAGTTTCTATGACAACCCTAATAACCAAAGATTTCAAACTGACTTCCAGCAAACAACAGATGGCAAATACGTTCAAATTCGGACATTCTTTCCAAGACACAAACTGTTTTATAGTAACAGTAACTGTTTTTCAAATGGTGCAATAAAAAATAATGGTGCATTTCCAAATGTAAATATATATTCGGAGAGTGACGGTGTTGGTGATTATGATGGGTATGGTGGTAACTATAGCGACCCCGTTGTAGGGGCAGAAACTAATGAAATAAGCTGTGATTACTGCCAATTTTGTGCGTGCTCGGAGTACGAGGGTTGTTCCCTAGAACAGATGCTTCCTGGGGATATTTTCTATTATTCTTCCAACTCATTGGTTCTGTGCGTTAAACAGAACAGGCATTGTGAACAAGTGGACTTTCGTCCGAAACAGGTGAGACATTTGACTGTTTATACAAATGTATGTGTTGTGTACATGTATAAATATGTTAATTTGAAAAATCTTTCTCGATGCTTGTTTTCAGTCATATGCATCTTAAAGGAAGATATTAAAACACTGTCCTGGTAGAAATTTTACAATGGAAAATCAAGCACTGTAAAAGTTATGTTTCTATTTGGATTTTTTCATTTAATTTTATTGTTGTTTCCTGGTTTTCGGGCGGAGTGTTTTTGGTTTAGGTCTTTTTGCTTTTTGCGATCGCTTGCCTCTTCAACCATCAGTTTATAATATGGATCTAAGGTTAGAGCGGCACCAGCATCTGCGAATTCTTTCATGTGAAAAAGATATCCAGCTAGCTTATGGATCGTTGTTGGTTCTACGCAGGTGCCTGTTTGTGCCTGAAATAATGCTCAAAGGGGCACCTGAGGTCTCCCTTCACCAGTAAATCTTGAAAGTTGCAATAAATTATGACATATAATGTGTTGGTGCAAGGTAAAACCCAACAAAAAAAAAATAATGAAAAAATTCTTCAATAACATCTTAAGGTACAATTCAGAGAAGAATAAAGAGTCTCTGAGCTTTCAAGAGTTCATTGTAATTGAAATATACCTGAATTTATATTGAAATATACCTGAATTCATATTGAAATAAGTAAGACACAAAGAAAAGAAAAACGCAAAAATTGAAATTAAATTCTCCGATTTCAGCATTTTTGTGCCAGACAGGATCTAATTAGTTTCTTTAATTTTGCTGGTGAACACTAATTCTAAATATTATGAATCTACTGTCGTTTGTCAGACAATTTTGTATGGAATAATTTCTCCCTGTAGACAACAATTATGATGACTCTAGACTTTCTTAATATGTGTATAATACATGAGATAAAATAGATACAATATGCTTTAAATTTTCTCTTTATTTTCAAAATCTCAGTTTCAAAGATAGTTTTTATGGATGTTTTTTTTGTGTGCATATTTATTAATTTGACATCCATTTTATGTTTGAAATTTCTACATTATATTACAGTTTAGCATGATTGTCAGATTACTGATAAATTAGTATTTTTGTCAGATTTCACATTGGTGGGGTCAAGGTTGCGGACTACAAACCACTTGCGTGACACAGCTGTGGCTTCAAATTCCCTGACAGACTTCTATGGTGCCCAATTGTGCCTGAAATAATGCAAAAAAGGGCATCTTAATTATGTATTCCTCCCAGTAAAAATGGAAAGTTGTCATATGATCTTTACAGTGTCTGTGTGACATTTAACACTGCAGAACAAACCAAAGTCAGATTTCCAGCTTTTCTGTTATTGTCAGCATATCCACCTGTTTAGCTCAAAAGGGAGAGCATCAGATTCCAGTAATCCAGGACTTGGTTTCCAGATGAGGCGTAATATTTTCATGACAGTTAATCCTGGGCATTGAGTTTAATGGTCATTTGTCTCTTACACTGATTCAGAAATCATGTGGGATAAGTAGTCGGGCATTTGGTTAGTTATCCAGGGAAGCAGGTAAGGTGGTTCATCCACCGAGACGTGTGAAAATTGGCATAAAAACTTGAAAAACAAACAAACATATTCAGGCTTTTCCAGTGTTGCCATGTTGTGCCTGACCCATACCCGATGGCAAATATTCTTATTTTTTTCCGAGTTTTTAAAGAATTCACAGAAACTCAAACTGAAGAAGTTGCAGAAATTTGTTCCAATATTGTAACCAAAAGACAACCCATATTGGCATTTAGTATTTGTATTTGATTTTCCTCAGATTTTATCATCAAATTTTATTGTAATTTTATTGCTTTGGTTATTATTGATGGGCCCTAAGGTAGCCCTTAAATGGTGAAATGAAGAGCTTGCCTTGCCAGTTGTTCTTGTTGTTTTTGTTCGATTTTTTTTTTTACCTCAATATTTATATTTATCATGTAAGTATAGTATAAGCAGCGTGTTTATTTGATCTGGTGAGCTAATTAATTTCATATTGTATGGCTAGTATCTAGGATAATCAGATTTAAGAATTGTAAAGCTTCGGTGTGATGGAGATCAATAACTACTGTATCCCTGTAGAAGGACATTGAGGGGGCGGACGTAACTGCGTTATTGATTGAGTGGGGAAAAACGAGAAAAGTTTAAGGTATCTTGAAAAATAGCTTGCCTGAGTTTTGTCATTTGTCAAGAAATAATTAGCATCCCACAGATAATGTTCCAGAAAATTCATTGTCGAACAGGTCATTTTTTATTACTTTTAAGGTATATAAAGGCCATACTGTTCTAGATTTGACTTGTTTATTTCGTTTTTATATGTTTTTGGATGTTATGACTTTGATGGTTTGTTACGTCCCTTCTAATGATGTTTCTTAAATGAAAAATTGAAGTATCTGAAAGATATGAGGTTTTTAATACAATTTGAACAAGAAATGTCAAGACATAAATTACAATTCTGCTTTTCTTTGATGCATATTTTAAATGTTCTTGTTGTTAATATTTGTTCATCTTTTCTGTCGGTCTTGTTAATCTTGCTGTCAATATTTGGTCCTCTTTCTGTCCGTCTTTGAAATCTTGCTGTCAATATTCAGTTCTGTTTATGTCAGGCTTCGAAATTTTGCTGTCCAATATTTTGTTCTCTTTGTATCAGTCATTGAAATCTTGCTGTCAATATTTGGTCCTCTTTCTGTCAGTCTTGGAAATCTTGCTGTCAATATTTGGTCCCCTTTCTGTCAATCTTGGGAATCTTGCTGTCAATATTTGGTTCTCTTTCTGTCTGTCTTGGAAATCTTGCTGTCAATATTTGGTCCTCTTTCTGTCAATCTTTGAAATCTTGCTGTCAATATCTGGTCCTCTTTCTGTCAGTCTTCGGAAATCTTGCTGTCAATATTTGGTCCTCTTTGTGTCAGTCTTCGAAATCTTGCTGTCAATATTTGGTCCTCTTTCTGTCAGTCTTGGAAATTTTGCTGTCAATATTGGTCCTCTTTGTGTCAGTTTTGGAAAATTTACTCTCAATATTTGGTCCTCTTTGTGTCAGTCTTGGAAATCTTGCTGTCAATATTAAGTACTCTCTCTCTCTTCAGTCTTGGAAATCTTGCTGTCAATATTTGGTCCTCTTTAAGTAAGTCTCGGAAATCTTGCTGTCAATATTTGGTCCTCTTTCTGTCAGTCTTTGAAATCTTGCTGTCAATATTTGGTCCTCTTTGTGTCAGTTTTGGAAATCTTGCTGTCAATATTAAGTACTCTCTGTCAGTCTTGGAAATCTTACTGTCAATATTTGGTCCTCTTTATGTAAGTCTCGGAAATCATGCTGTCAATATTTGGTCCTCTTTGTGTCAGTCTTTGAAATCTTGCTGTCAATATTTGGTCCTCTTTATGTCAGGTTTGGAAATCTTGCTGTCAATATTAAGTACTCTCTCTGTGTCAGTCTTGGAAATCTTGCTGTCAATATTTGGTCCTCTTTGTGTAAGTCTCGGAAATCATGCTGTCAATATTTGGTCCTCTTTGTGTCAGTCTTTGAAATCTTGCTGTCAATATTTGGTCCTCTTTGTGTCAGTTTTGGAAATCTTGCTGTCAATATTAAGTACTCTCTCTGTGTCAGTCTTGGAAATCTTGCTGTCAATATTTGGTCCTCTTTATGTAAGTCTCAGAAATCTTGCTGTCAATATTAAGTACTCTCTCTCTGTCAGTCTTGGAAATCTTGCTGTTAATATTTGGTCCTCTTTATGTAAGTCTTGGAAATCTTGCTGTCAATATTTGGTCCTCTTTATGTAAGTCTTGGAAATCTTGCTGTCAATATTAAGTATTCTCTCTGTCAGTCTTAGGAAATCTTGCTGTCAATATTTAGTATTCTCTGTGTCAGTCTTAGAAAATCTTACTGTCAATATTTAGTATTCTCTCTGTCAGTCTTAGGAAATCTTACTGTCAATATTTAGTATTCTCTCTGTCAGTCTTAGAAAATCTTGCTGTCAATATTAAGTACTCTCTCTGTCAGTCTTAGAAAATCTTACTGTCAATATTTAGTATTCTCTCTGTCAGTCTTAGGAAATCTTGCTGTCACTATTTAGTATTCTCTCTGTCAGTCTTAGGAAATCTTGCTGTCAATATTTAGTATTCTCTCTGTCAGGCTTAGGAAATCTTGCTGTCACTATTTAGTTCTCTCTCTGTCAGTTATAGGAAATCTTGCTGTCAATATTAAGTACTCTTTCTGTTAGTCTTGGAAATCTTACTTTCATTATTTGTTTCTTGTTCTTGGAAATCTTGCTGCAATATTAGTGTTGAATTTTTTGATGGCATATTAATTGCTCTTCTCCACCTCCCCTGCTTGCTGATGATATTTAGTTGTCTCTTGATATCTGAGTGTTGCTCGCTCTTGTTGTCCATATTTGGTTTCCTGATACCAGTGTTGAACCTTTTACTGATAATATTTAGTTTCATGGATATCTGGTTGGACCTCTTGCTGTCAATGTTTAGTTGTTGGATCTCTTACTGTCAAATTAATATTGGCTTTAGTTTTGATATTTGTCCTGTCACTTTGTTTTGCTATATACCTGGGTTGCTGTTCATTGCAACTTGAAAAGTTGTTGTTCTCTAAGTTTACTTTATTTAAGATCTGTATTCAAGGACACCATTGTTCCATCACCTTCGTTCATTCATAAAAAGGAAAAAAACATGATTGCTTAACTTACTGATTAACTTCTAGGAGAAGGATGGAAAAAAAACGAAATCATTCAAAATAAGGATGAAAAAAAAAATCGTTCAAAATAAATGATATGCCTCCGTTGTTGCACTGACATTGCATGCTTCATTATTTTATAGCCCTGTGAGGAAATCGGTGTACTTTAACCATGTTCCATTGATAAAATCTTGCTGAAAATGACGACTCTGACTAATTTCCAGCTATTCTTGGAGACTGCATATTTGATAGGTTTACTGGATTCTGATGTGTTTGGGATGGGCCGTATTGGTCTTGATATTGGTTGCATTATATAATTTTCCTGTTCGATTGGATATGGGGTTTTTGTTTTATTTTGCATAAATGGATTTTAGTTTAAGGAAATGTACTGGGGCAGAGATTTCTGAACTTGGATTTTCATTGTGACTCAGATAAATTACGTATTGAACAATTTGCTGATCTGCAAAGCGGGCATTGTTTTGCTGGGATATCTGTTGTTTCATTTTGATATCTTGACAACACCAAAAAACAAAAACTGTTTGTTGATTTCAGGACCTGTAAACAAAACTAATAGCTTGCTAACATTTATTGTGATGATTTTTTTCTGTGATAAGCTAATAATGTAGGTCTATATCAGATGAAAATTATTAGTTCCCATTTCATCATTCATGTAGACTTAATAGTATAATCTTCTTGTTTTAGAAATGTGAAAGGAGTTAAACTGAGGTCCAAAAATTAAAAAACATAAGATATGAAATTCCCTTGAAAATTAAAAAAAAAAAAATCACCAAAAACATGACGTCCTGCAATTGATGCGGTGATTGGATGTAGACGAATGTTGCACTAGGAATTTAAAAATGCACTTGGATTTGCATCACTGATAGTTGTATAAATAACACTTTTCTTTTGTGATATTTTAACTTCCATGTATTAAAAAGGCTTGCTCAAAATATAAATTATAACAAGCCTTTACGACATCTTAGATTTTGGACTTAACTGACAATTAAGTAACAAAATAATCAGTGCCATTATAGTGAGTATATTCCATTCACTTTTCATTGTCAAATCATCTGGGAGTTAACACTATAATTGAACTTTTTGATTTAAGGCAACAGTACAAAAAACAAAACAAAAAAAACTTCAAAGGTCGAGGATGAGATGACCACTTCAAAAAAGGCAAACAATTATTTCGAAAGTACCCATTCATTCAATGATTGCAATATTTATTGCAATATATTGCAATACGCCTTTTACCGTAGTGTTACAACTCTACATATATATTATAAAACTGTTTTAAGGTGACCAAATTTTGTTATTAATTATAGTGAATTATTTATGGAGGAAACAGGTGCTTGAAGTAATTAAGTTTTTCAAGGTCAGTTTTAAATGTCTTTGCTATATCCCCCTTATTTAAAAGTGCTTAAGTCATGAGTTTTCTACTATCATTATATCTCATGACCCAGATCATGCTCAATTTGAGAAATAGATTGACCCTGCATTAAATATGGAACATTTCAGGCTTTATACTGGTTAGTCACTTTTTGGCCAGATTCATTCTGTACTCTATACTTGTGGCAAAGGGTTAGTCACTTTTTAGTCCCAGTGTGTTGATCTGTGGGTGCTCTGTACTTATTGCAAAGGGTTAGTCACTTTTTAGTTGCGGCAGGTTCATCTGTGGAAAACGTTTAGTCACTTTTTGGTCCCTTCAGGTTCATCTGTGCTCCGTACTTGTGGCAAAGGGTAAGTCACATTTTAGTCCCAGCAGATTCATCTGTGCTCCGTACTTGTGGCAAAGGGTTAGTCAGTTTTTGGTCTCGGCAGGTTCATCTGTGCTCTATACTTGTGGCTAAGAGTAAGTTACATTTTGGTCTCGGCAGGTTCATCTGTGCTCCATACTTGTGGCAAAGGGTTATTTACTTTTTGGCCCCGGCAGGTTCATCTGTGCTCTATACTTGTGGCAAAGGGTTAGTCACATTTTGGTCCCGGCAGGTTCATCTGTGCTTCGTACTTGTTGCAAAGAGTTAATCCCTTTTGGTTCCAAAAGGTTCATCTGTGCAGACTAGCCTAGCTCTTATACAAGTGGCAAAGTTTTTAAATGGAGTTGAAAAAATGGGGGGAAAAAGAAAAACAAAAAACACACTCAAAACAAATCACACTGAATTGATAAGCTGGCTTTATAGTTACAGTAAGTGATGCCTTTGTTACTATGATACATTTAGTTTTGTTTGAATCTGTATTGTTCAGTCTCTGCTGTGATCAACAGTGTCTGAAATGTGACACACCTTATGAAATAATAATGGAATCGATTATAAATTATTGAATTGTTTTTATTGGTCCCATAATGCATCGAGGAGAATGAGTCAGTGAAGATTAATGATAAAAGTTGACAGAAATCAGTGTCTGAAATCAGTTGTGGTTTTTACCGTCATTATTGGCCTCTTCTCTGCTACAGGCTCTACCCATGCCACCAGTGCAGACCAATCGTGACATCTGATCATGGTCTGCACTGTTTGCCATTTAGCCAGTACACTGTACTTATTTTGAAATTTCTCCCTTTCAAAAAGATTAACAGACAAGCCACACAAACACGATCATTCAGTAATTATTTATTGCATACGTTTCTGCTATAATTATGCCTTCATCAGTGCAAAACATAAAAATAAAATTACCGGATGCAACGTCATAACATAACACGCGCAGAACACAATATGGCGTTCAGCGGCAAAAATATGATAACATGTAGAAACAAATATTTATATCATTGAGTTTTCTCTTAGTATATCTCAGATATTTGGAATGTAAGTACCTTTGGTTGAATCTGTAGCCCTTGGGGTGTGGTGTGAATCCCATGGGGGCCAATGTCCATGAAGTACAAAATCAATTTTTGCAACTTTTCTTATAGAGTTGTCTTGTCAGTTGACAATTTTATATACAAAGTTGGATACTTTGTTGTTTGTTTTCAATCATGTTGATACAGAGAAAAATGGTGTAGTTTGAAAATAAAATGGGGCTTCAAGTCTAACATTTTTAGTACAGTTTGTTCAGGTTTCTATACAGAGTTTAAAATAAGTTTTTATTACAGTGCTTAATATATTTTTAAGAAAAAGAGATATTTCTATACATTGCAGGTCACACCCAAGTCTGCTGCTTTGAATCCTAATGCATCTGTGTTCCTAAGTGTCAAGACATCTACCCCTGGTGCTCAACCATCTTATACAGGACAGTACGATCATAACGACAGTGGCATAGGAAATACAACCAACAGTAGTAAGTTCAGTTTTCTTATATTTTATCCTTATTATTATACAGCTGAACAGATGACCGGAACTCGGTAAATGCTGGCGGCAAACTGGTGGCAAAGTGTAAATCACATGGTTCCAACAGGGTTAAAAAAAGGGAGGAGGGGGTGGAGGGGAGACGCATTTTCATTTGATATGGATTTAAAAAAGAAAAAGAAAAATGATTTGAATGCTAGTATACCAGTCTATGCCCCAAGCAGATGCCTGTTTGTTGATTTTATCATTTAGATATTTAATTATCTTTATAAGGTCACCTTAAAGAATTATGACTGAAGTTAATAAATTGGGAAAAAAGACATACAAATTGGAATATTGAAATCTGTCTTTACATAATTGATATAAAGAGAAAAATCTGTGGAAAGTAAAAAAAAAAGAAACAATTAAAAAAAATGAAAAATTATATAAATTTAAGTTATGTAATGTAAAAAAAGGGATTGTTTTAGGTATTATTAAACTAAAAATTCAATAACTTTATGACCTTTTATAATGCTTAAATTGAAGGGCAGTTCCCTCCAATATTCCCACCCACACTTCTTTTTATACTTTATGTCTGAAATCAAAGATACAATCAAAAATCTGTGTATAATCCCCATAAAATGAAGACATTATGCTTGCTATTTTTCCGTTACAGGCAGAGTCCTATAGGAAAAACAATTTCCGAGTGACCTTTACTATTTGCCAGTCTAATACACTAGAGCCATTATATTGAATTGTAGAGGTCATAGCCTTAAAAGGAGTGACATTTTACTCAAAATTATGCACAAATTTTGCTCAGAATTATGGGGACTGTAATTTTGCTAGAATTATTTGAGAGAAAAAAATGTAAACCTTGAAATTCTAGTGAATTTTTTTTTTACGATGGTAATACTTGTCGGATTTTTCCTCGTTTAAAATGTCCTTTATGAGGTTTTAACCGAGAAACACAAAAAGCTGATACATTATGTTTCAATATTCATTGTCTAGAAATTAAATACAAAATCTCAGTGCTTGTGAAGCAAGACAAAAACAGACTAAAATTTTGAATGCATCCTTTTATTTTAAGATGGTTGAAAAAAATATAAAAAAATCAGAATTTCGAGAATTCCTTAAAATTCCATTTTAAATTTATTTTGTCTGAACAGGCTCTATACTGTTAGCTGACCAACTTAAAATTTTCATCTTGATTTCCACAAAGTTTATTACTGACAGTTTCAAAACAGAAAGGAAATTTGAGTCCATTTAAAAAAATTCATCATGTAATTCTTAGTAAAAGATTTTACAGTGTTGCTGTTTATACATTTGGCCAAAAAAAAAATTATATCAAATATAGCAATTAGTGCCAAAACCTCCCCTTCCCCATCCCCACTCTGACTCCCCCAAATATTTTTAGGGTTTAATGGTCCATTTGTTTAAATAGATTGCATAGGTTTGAATCCCACCTGGCACGTTGTACAGGAGAAAGTTGTCTTGGTATAGGAAGTCAGTGGCTCTAACTCTGGTGTCTCGTAAATAATATCTGGGGGTCTTTCAAAGCCAATCAAAGGTTGAACAATCACATAGTGACCATTACTGGTTTTTTTTTTGGGGGGGGGGGAGTGTAGAATTTCCATCCCCCATTAAAAAACATTTCTGGTGCTATTCAATAACCAGTCTGAAGTTTTTATGAGGTCATAGTTCCATGACATTTGCATCAATTTCATGTCAGGGGAATGTAAATTTACACGGTAATGATTTTTATTTAAAAATAAATCAGAATGAAAATCATACTGTATAATAGGGATGGGTTTGAAATAATAAATCTCTGTGAAACTGGAAAAAAATCCAGCATTTTCAGGAAACTGTATTGTATTTTTCAATCCATACAAAAGTCTATATTTAGAGTAATAAGACAATTTCATATACTTTTTTGTTCTAACGGCAGACTAAATATGGACCGAAAGATGTAATTGGATATCATGAATTGATTATTGCGGCAATAATGAAATTGGCCAATTTTTACTCGATGTATTCTTGTTATTGATTTTGTGGTGTTGTCATAAAGTGACAATTAGAGAGGTTAGTAAAGTGAATATTATCTGAACATTATCCCAGTTGTTATTGTTTCGGTTTTGTGAATTAACTGTTTATAAACAGAAAGGTTGGGGGAGTCAGGGGGCGGGGGGATGTTAACAGGAAGTGGGTAAATAGTCTGCCTACTTCAGAAAACATCATTACATGTTGAAAGATAAAAAAAATAAGTGATTGTCAATTCAAAAGAAAAAAAAATGCTCAGTTGCATGTCGCCATATGGTTGTATTTTAACAGAAAGAAAGACATTTGATAAATAAAATTCGTAAAACATTACTAAAGAAATATTTGATTTATATTGTAGCATATGTTTTAATTTTGAACAGTCCATTTGTTTAGGTATGAATTTTAATCTACCGTATGAAAATCAGTCTAATTTAACTGTTCAATATTAAGATAATTTTAATTATTATGACAGACCCAAATTCAAACAAGTCTTTTCACATTTATTTAAGTTAGAAAATTTTAGATATTTGTAATAACCATTTTAGTGTAGTGACAATAGTATGTTTATTTTTGAGAAAATAAATAAAACTTTCATATGGATAATAGTTCCAATTTCAAATTGAGGCAAGACCAAGTCCCATGTATATCTTGTAAAAGATTTTTTAATTAATAAATGGTGTACTGATAGTTGAAACCAAGTTAAATTTCATTCCTTGACCAACAGTGTTTACAGGTTTTGTAATGTTGAAAAAATAAACACAAAGTTTAAGATTGGGGAATGCTCTCGGAAATTTATCTATCTTAAAAAAAACCTTTTGACCCCATATTTGTTTTTTGAAACCCTCATTATCAACAGAAATCCGTTGAAAAAAATGAAAAAATTTCAATATTTCCTTTAAGCACTAAAATTTTCTGATATTGACATGTTTGAACTGCTCATTATCAATTTTTGGGATATTCATTACAAAAAAAAACTTGAAGTTGGTCAGCCAACAGTATAGAGGCTGGTCAGACTTGATGATCAAAGGCTAATCACTTTTGGTTACATCATGTTTAGGCAGAAATAAAATAAATTTATCCTTCTAACATTTAAATAATGGTTTTAGAGCATGTTAGATACTTATCACCCAAAGAAAATAGTGCTGAATTTGAAATAAAATAGCAAAAATTAAACATTAAGTAGCATTTTAACTTCCATATAAAATACTAAATCATTATAATTGTACTTATTAATGCCAAAAAAAGCAACAGAAGCATAATATAAATCTGGTAATTTACTAATTAGTAACTTTTTGAAGACTATAACATTACACTAAAAATACGATTTTTTTGAGAAATGGAAATAAAAGCATTACTGAGACTTGTTAAATATTTAAAATAATGGAATTCATAGATAATAGAAACATTCTTTATTGTCAAGAGGATGACTTGTGAGAAGTGATTCGGTGTATTGCATCTTTCGTGAGAAAGAGACTGCAAATAGTAGTTGGTAAAAATAAACTGTGTAGGTGCTAGGCCTCTGTATGGTGTACTGTTGGGATCAAAATTACGAAAAAAAAGTATCTGTTTATTGAATTGTTCATCCTGTATTGTAGATATATTTGTACTAGAAGTACTACTAAATAGAACAATTGAAGAAGAGTATAGAACATTTTATGGCATTAGTAAATTTATATATGAAAATTTAAAATACCATTTTAACTGTTGAATGAGAAAACTATACTAAACTTAAAGAAATGGGGCAAAAATTAAATTTCAAGGAAAAATTACATTTAAAATGCGTTAATGAAAAGATTTTGCTATATTTATAACCCAAATTTTACTTTTGTAACTAGTCGGGCTTTTTTCGCATATTCTGTTTATTCGGAAATTTTTTCAAAAGATACTTAGTGCAGTTTGCAATGTGTAAATTACTTCCTTTGTTTAATTGACAATATTTTTACTTTTTAATGCATTTTAAAAATTTGTCATGAAAACTGGCATGAATCTGGAGGCATGCTGCTTTAAAATTACGTCCCACTTTGTACTCCATACTTACAAGGTTTTATCTGCACTTATCAAGGATACTGTGTGTGTGTATACATGATAAACTTGACTTGTTGATGCAATAAGATAGTACATGTGGCAAAAATGTTTTCAATTGGGGGAGTTGCTTTTTCGCTGATGGTTTGAGTAAAATAAGTTAAATGTATGACACAGCATTGTCATAGGTTTTAATAGAGTTCTATATTTAGTTTGCAATCTTGATTATCCATAGTGTAGTTTTTTTTAATGATCAGGAAATAAATTAAATCCATGAGTGAATGAGCTAATGCATTAGGGGATCTTTTTGGGGAAAAGTGTACTTCATAAATGCGGATTTTTCTGTGGTTTGGATATAATATGCATTACTGAATTTTATTGTAGATACTGCAGTTCATGTATGACAGTTACATGTAAATTTCTTAAATGATGACAAATTGGATATTGTTTTCCCCTTTACCACACTAAATATCTTAAATGGACTTGTCCATCTTTCAATCTGCCATTCTGGATAAGTCCATTTATCATTTCTAGGGAATATTTTAGAAGATAGCTTTTAGTGCAGACTGTGATCTGATTACACTGGCTTAGTTGATTGGTCATATTTTGTTTATGGTTTAGGTCATGTGATCAACACATGAACACTGTAAATGCATTGTATATTGAAGACGGGATTATTTTCTTAAATAAACAAAAGGTCAAGTTTTAAGTTAATTTTGATGACATGCTTTTGAATAGACTAACTCCGCAATTATGAATATTTGGGGTTTTTCCCTAAACTTAAATCCGTAGGTGCAAACACATTTATTACAGTTACAGCTTTGAAAATAAGCGCAAGAGGTTGGCTTATCTATTGTGACGGGTAGTGCACCGAGAAGCTTTAACGGTGAAAGTTGGTATGTGACTACAGAATAGCTGGGGAAAACCCACATTTGCCGAGTTCCGGATAACATCTATTGTAACGGTTCAATTTTTATTTATTTTCAGCTTCTGATTTCTCATATACCAACGGTGACATCAGTGTCGATAAATCCGACGCTGGGGTGTTCTCCCCGACGTCCGACTCTCCATTCCAGGCTGACTTACCAACATTCACCGACAATCATAATTTCAAGTGAGTAGTTGAAATAGTAGAGCTGTAGTTATTAGTTAAGCAATGTTAATGTTATAAGGACAGTTTGCTATCAGATTGATATATATACTTCATATACTTATATAATTCATACATTATTTTAGAGGTGTTCATGTTATGACATGAAATATTTCAGTGAAAGAAAGTCTCTTCTGAAGAGAAAAGCATCTGATAAAGAAATAAGTATCTTTAATTCATAAACAATGCCGTACAGGATTTTGTTTACCCATGGTAAAATGTTGTGACAAATAACCAGCATCGTCCCAGCATGTCTGAGTTAACAGTTAACTGCTCTAATCTCTGTATGACAGCTGGGCATTTTCACCATGTCACCAGGGGCCGAAATAAGGCCCCATTCCCAAATTCAAAATAGCCCTTTTCCCAATTTGTAAAGAAAAAATTCCCCAACAGCAGTCCTAAAATATGAAACTGAATTAAGTTCTGAGAAAAATTGAACTGTTTAAAGAAGTGAGAGGTTACATGAATATACACATGTTTAAAAAAACAAAACCTTTCAAGTGATGTAGTATGTAGTTTTTGCACTTTATAAAATTTCTTGAATTTCCCAAAATGTGGAATATTTTTTCCCAATTAATGTTAAGAGTCGTTTTTCCCAAAACAGCTAGAAAAGGCCCCGAAAAGAATCTGCAGATCTGTTGAGACTGTATATATCTGTGTTACTGAATAAACATGGTGTAACAGACGGGCAAAATATGCTTGTAAATATTGCAGATAATTATTGTAAAATGTATGGAAAACCTCAGATGACCCCGAACACAATGTTCGATATATCAGGTGACCACTTTCACAACACTTGATATCTCATGTAACTTCCTATATATAAGATACTTGATACCTCTGGTGACTGTTCATTCACATATAAGTTTTATATTTATTACTATCGTGGTATAAGGATCGTAATACCATCTTTTATCATCTATATTCTTCTACATGACGTCACTTATATCACACCTCATTGTCGATACTTGTTACTAGTGTGATGTAGTAGTCACAGACTGGTATTATTATGCAAACCAAACTAAATAACGCAACATGATTTCCGTAATATGATAGAGCTATGAGGCAGCAGTACGTAAATGTTACCGCACAAAAGAATGGTCAAGCTATTGAGGCCGCAAAACTGTACATAAACGTGTAACAGGAAGGAATGGTCATTATAATAGCTTGCAATATAATTGTCATCTCAATCTGAAAAGTGTAGGATTTTGTTTTTTTACTTCACCCAAGCACAAACTATGTGCTTAATTGATAACATACACATAATGATTCTGAAATATAGTATTCATGATCAAATATTTGATTGGAATAAATGAAGATAATATGATTCTATTTATATTTATTTTTCAAGCTCAAGTTCTATTTTCCCCCCTGTATTGTAGTTACTAGTAGACCCGACCTGAGATGGATGTATTTGTATGTATTATCTTATAAAGAATAATCAATTTATACACTATAATTAGTTCTCTTACTTTTAGTGAGAACAGCAGTGCCACAATGAAGTTGGAGGAGACGGTTGGGAACCTATTATTAGACAACACAGGAATGTACGGCGTGGATGCCGTGCCACCCGCAGCCAACTTCAGTGGAGTGGAGGCCGTCCCTATGACTGGTATACAGTATAGTACTGAAAATGGTAATGCAGGTAACTATTAAGATGAAAATTGGAACCAGTCAACATTCTGGGTTTTGGCTAATTTAATGGCTGCTAATACTGAACTGGAGTTTTACTGTTTGTGATTTAACTCCATAACTACACAGACTGGGCCTCCAGTGTATAATGCAGACTGGTCACTGTTCTACTCCATGGCAACCAAACTGTTCTCAAGTCTTTAATCGAGATAGGAATGTGTTGAAGTCCATGACTTCTCAGATTGGGCCGTCAGTCTATAATGCAAACTGGTCATTATTCAACTCTTTATACTAAGAATGGTTTTTGGTCAGATTTATGACCACTCAGACTGAGTATCCAGCCTTTATGATTCAGACTGGTACATAAAATTACAGAGTGTATATGCCTTTCTATTATACTGGTGAAAGATTTTATAACGGCAGTAAAGGCTGGCTAATCTGAAATATTTATTTTAATCTTAGAAATTTAACAACCTTTGGGTTATTAATGATGCTTTCTTTTATTTACATGATGTAACTTGATAGGGGTAAAGCATATGTGCATTTCCAGTGCTATTTGTTAACATAATATGTAAAGTGAGAAATAAGATGAATATCTCATAGCTGCAAGTGAGAATATGATTTATATTTCACAGATGGTGATACAGAGGGTAATGTTACAGATGATCAGCTGAGACATGTTCTCAAAAATCAGCTCGAGTCATACTGCTCAAGGTATTGTAGCTTTCTATAAGGTCTCCTGGGACCAGCCACACCCTGGTCCTGCCCCCCCCCCCCATTAAAACCTCCACCTCCTCAATGCTCCAACTAAATAGACTCACTAAATGACCAGTTGATCTAGATCAGCAGGGACATTGATTTGGTCCTTACTGTTTACTATTCAGTCAGTCCATACTTTGAAATTTTCCCTAAAAATGATGAAAAGATTTGTTCGGTTTAAAATATGGACAATTTCATGAATGTGTAAGGGTTAAAAAGTAAAAGCTGTTTTCTGAAAGTTTTTTTAATAACGAATGTGTTAAGCCTTCAAGCTCTATTCCAAATAAGTCAATTACATATATACTAAAAACAAATTTTATACTTCTCTGTGAAGAAATGTACTTTTCCTGACATTAACTTTTAATAAGTTATTTATTTTGACTACAAAGCATTCAGATAATAGCTAGCTTTTTATTTTTTATGCGATTTATTTTAGTAATAAATGAGAGTTAATTTGCAACCTAAGCACTAAATTAAGAGTGAGAAAAAAAATCAGTAAAGGAATACAGTGTTTTATAGAACATACAAAGGTGAAATTTAGAATTAATGTCTAGACGTAGAAATATCCTACACTTACTGCCGGGGATTCCCCGCGCAGACTTTATTACACGGTAATAGTTTCAAGAGTCTCCTGTCTTAAATGTCATTTGTGCCATATGTTTCACTTGTGCTATTTTTAGATTGACGAGTTTTGAGGACATTGGAAAATTCTCCGAAAATTGGCAAATTTTACCGTGTGCACTAATTTCTTTCCTGTATAATTATATTGCCTTTCTGCTGGGGTTAGAGAACTGAGGCTAGATTGTTGTAATGAGACCCGGTAACTCAACTTGAACAAGTAGGACCAAAATACAGACTTTCAAACCTTTCACTTGCAAGGAAACATTTCAAAACATTTTGTTTTTGTATTTTTTTTAAATGAGTCAAACACACATGCAAATTGAATTTACATTCTGTTAACATTTAAAAAAAAATTCCCACTCAAGGAAGTAGCTTCAAATATTACCATTTCATTTCATTTACCCTTTTTGTTATCAGGGTGAGGGGGATCTTAAGAAATAACACAAAAGGTTAGGATTGTAAGCTGGGAACCAGTCCTCTACTTTTTAGCCCCTGGTTCTTAGTTCATGTATAATATAAGATAAGATAGCCTCAATAATTGTTTTACATGGTAAAAGTATTAAAAAAGTATTATTGTAAATGTGCAAGCCTTATAACTAGATATGAAATAAAGACTCAATTGCTCCTGAGTAGATAATGGAATGAGATGTAAACAAAATTAGGAAAGGAATATTATAATATATGATGTCATTTAACTAAATGTTGTAATCTCCCTGAATGTTGTTCCTTATATTTTAATTAAGTCTATTTCAATGAATGTTTTACAATGCAGAAAGATGTGAATTATTTTGTCATGCATAATGACATATAATACGGCATGGCTTGCTCAGATGCTTTGTAATTTATCACAACTGTCAATAATACACTGTACTTCCAAATAGGAACCATGCATTTTTCTAAGGACAATGTTCTTAATAATAAAACCTATTACCTAAATCCGAGATGATATATTCCCAAACTGAAACTTAGACATTGTTTTCAAAGACATTGTTTTCAAAATAAATTTTCGATTTCCTAAATTCTAAATGATACATATATGATTATAAAAGTACTGAACTTCCAAATTTGAACTTCAATATTTTTCTTATGATTAATTTTCTATAGAGTTTGTCAGGTTATGAAATATATATATACTCGGATATCTTGATAGAAACGGGGGAAGAAATCCATAACTGTTAAATGGACGAGTCACATTTCAACCTTACAATTCTCCATTGATTGGACATGCCATTGATCAAAAGAAGCAAAATATCAACCTTGAAATGGCTCTGTTTTCTTGTGTCGTAGGTCGCTGCATCAAAAACATCATTGATTAAGAGACAATTTTATATTTCTCATCCAGTATGTTTGTTATAAAGTATACATTTTACCCTACATTGGTATTTCTTGATTTAAGATACTTTAATTGAGAGAGCTAAAATTAGTAAGAAAATTAGAAAACGATGAAAAGCTTTTATCTTATCCCTTATCATCACATAACATCTATATCTCAAAGAAATAAATATCATAATGGCATTATTGGTGTCTAGTTACCAGTGATTGTAGGTCTGTTATACTGATCAGTGTCGTTCTATACTAAAAATAGATAAATCGAGAATTGAAACCAGGCGAAACAAAAAAAAAGTCTTTTCAATGGCGTCGCCTAAAACCCTGTAATTATTGTTTTCTTGAAAGAATGCTAGCTTGTATATCTCTATTGATAATTATTGTGCGACATTACTTAAATATTATTTGCGGATTATTCGTCTTTTTTCTCTCCAGAAGCATGTTATAACCTGTATTTATACTTTGAATTTTTACTCTGCTGAAGCTGTTAGTGTAAAACCTGTGCTGCCCGTATCGAGCTGGATGTGCAGTTTCACCTGGCTCAGTATCGGTGGCTGCCTGGAAATTTTTACCTTGATATCCTCGAAATTGTTAATAGATTGTCTCAAAACCAGAAGCTGGTCAATTTGATTTGTTAAAAAATCAGCAGGTAAAAGGGTAATAAATCTTGTTACAATGGGAGAAAATGAAATAGAAAAATTATTTGGAGTGTCCTTTGGGATTGGGATAAATATCCCATGAGATTAGGATAAGTTTGATTTAATTTTTTTCCCCATTTCAATGATGGCTTTCCTCTATGTATCCAGAAGTTTGATAAAGTTTAATAATACACTCGGCCAAATAGTTTCTTATTAAAAGTCACAACGCAATAGGACAGCAAACTTAAGTAAAATGTTGTTACATGATACCTTTCATAATGCTTTACGTAAAATTATAAGTTGTCACAAAAACTTCTAGAAGTGACTGTAATGAAGTTATTAGATTTTGAATTGTGGGATGAATTCATTGATGAAAAATATCTTCGTACAGCCAAAAGTATATAGCTGCCAAAAAGCTGCCATAATTCTTGTATAGATTTCTTCCGATTTCATAAATAGATGTACAAATATGTTAAAATGCTCTAGAAATGATTTCCCTTGATTGATTGGGAGTTAAAAAAATATATTTTGCAATGTGTTACAAATTTTTGTTCCTTGATTTGCAAAATTAGAAATGGTTTAAGTAGTGATTACAAGTTTATAGCGGTATTTGTTGCATGTTAATACATTTTCTATTTCAGAGAAAATTTATCCAATGACTCTTACCTGCAATCTCAGATGGATGCCGACCAGTATGTTCCCGTAGCAACGGTTGCCAATCTTGACCAAATACAGAAATTGACCAGTGATACACAGCTTATCGTAGACTTGTTACGTGGTATGTTTGTTAGCATTGTTGTTATCTGTGTAATTCTGGTGAATTTAGTAGTTAAGTTCACAACGGAGGTGATATCCTTCTTGTAAGAAAGCCGTCCATCTGCAGGAAAGTTGGCCATGTGACCCAACTCATTTTGTTGCGATTTAAAAACGAAGAGAAAAACAAATGCAGGGGTTTTATTATGTTTGAAAGGCACATGGTTATTTCTTGAAAATACATGTTCAAGATCAGTTGTCACAGAGAATTACGCCTGGTCCAAGGATCAAACCTGCCCTTAATTACTAATCCTATGCTCTTCCTATTGAGCTAAAATGGTATGGCCTCATTAGCAGAAGCTGACTGCTGAACTAACTTAGCTCACTGTTATCAATTTGAATCATTATGCCCTCCGCTGCGGGTTTGAATCTGGTTGTTTGGCTAGCTTATGGAAGATTGATGGTCCTACTTGTATATTGTCGCACTTGACCCTCTCTAGAATATTGAATAAGACAAGGAATAGCACCCGAGTCTTTCCGCTGAAATATTGAATGAAAGTGACCATACAGTAAGACTTGTTTTGTTGCGACGTGAAATCCAACAGATGAAAATATTGAGATTATACGCATGTATTTGATGTTGATAAATTTGTACAAGAGACATGAATGTCATTGATTCTTGTAAGTTTTATCTATGTGTCATTTGTTTAAAATGGAAATTTACAATCCACATATTACTATTTATATTGATCTTATTCTGTTTCTTTAAGATGGTTAAGATATTTATGGAAACATATGTTGTACAATTGTGATCAATTCTTAGCGAGAATAAAAAAGAAATAAGTACATGTATGTACCTGAATACACCTGTGATTAATTGTTCAATAAAGAAAAAGGAAGATGCTGATTTAGCAATTCTGTATATAAGCAGGGTTGCCATTAAAAGGTGGATAGAGGCTGAAGCACATTTTTGGTTGCCTAAAAACTTAGGAAACATTGTATGTTGTTTAATGACCACCTCAAATTCAAAATGGACCGTCTCGGAAAAATTCTAATAACAGTTCTGCATAAGTATTGCATGATATTAAAAACCAAAATTATTTTACCCAGTACTACGATTGAATTAGTTATTATTGTAAAGCCTGTTTTTTTTAGGCTCTTTCGCTTGAAAATTTGGTGTTTGAAACATAAATTAAAGGTCATTGATGTGATTTTGGATTTTTTTATTGCCAATTTTCCTGAAATGAACCCTTTCGTTTATGTCAATGGTCAGGAAAATGTGCAGCTTGACTGGAACTCGAACCAAGGACCATCTGAATATCATTTCACAGCTGTATTAACTGATCTACTTGACTGCTTACCAATTTCTGTTTTAGTGAAACAGTTCTTTTTTGTGTTACTTGCATCCTTGAAAGATCGCTAGGGAAAAGTTGAATGTCCAGCTCTTAACACTCTTAGTTATAATTTTTTTTCTAAAACAAAACAAAACTATCGAGCACTAAATTTAATCAATTTTGTCATTTCAGAGTCCAACTTCGTGCAAGATGACGAGAAAGGTGTAAAAGTTCGGCCAAATCATAACAGATGTATTGTGATATTACGAGAGATACCAGAGTCAACCCCTGTCGCAGTACGTCATATTCTCAATGTTTTAAAAGAAAAGAAAAAAAAGCATTATTTGCTTGCCATTTGTTCATTATCACCTGATACCTCGGGACAATAATACAGTTCTTCGTCTACATCTTTATGGTTTATGAAGACATTTAATGTTGACCAACCTCAATTTGTTTCCTCATTCCATAAGAGCGAGCAATGGCATGGTGGTTAAGGATAGTTGCCTGTCAACCATATGATCATTGGTTTGAGTCTTTTATGGTCACTGTCATGCATGCTTGTAAAACTGGTTAATCCAGAAACCTAATTTAAAATATTAAATTAAAGTTGATATATAAATTTTAATATAATTATACTCGTTTTTAGCCAAACTTTTGTCATCGTTTGAGAAGATGTGAAGTTGATAATACATGTGAGACTATGTATAATTGTTTAAACTGAACTTCATCCACTGTTCATTGGTTGGACAGGCAGACAGGTTGTTTTAAAAATGTCCAGCAGTCCCTGAATATATTGCTTTTGACTCTTCATCATCTGTCAGTCTGCCTTGTCCATTTGCTCTAATACTTTACCCCCGGGTTTGTCAGTCTGTCTGATATACTTTATATTCTGTGATTTATCAATGAACGGGCTCAATCAACAATTGAGATTTTGCTATGTTAAGCATTCTTAAAGGTTTCTAATTTATCTACTTTATCTGTAATATTTATTGTTGTATTTAATAGGTAAATATATTTGTTAAAGATTTGTAAAGTTTTAGATCTGGCTACCTTTATGTCACATCCACTGCAGGCTTGAACTTAGAGAAGTATCAGTAAGCGGGCTTACATAGGCTTCAGCTTAGCCAGGAAAAAAGGCTCCTCAAAAAAAGCTAAGGGGGAATACCTTTTGCCATTCTTGTCTGTTTGTGATCTTAACCTGTTATAGGCTAAAAAGAATTGTTGATAAATTAAATAAATATATACATGTGTTTTTCAAATTTGCAGGATGTACAAGGGTTGTTTGGTGGCGCTAACTGCCCTAAATTTGTGAGTTGTGAATTTGCACATAACAGTAATTGGTATGTGACGTTTGACGCACAGAGGGCCTACCAGTATTTACGAGAAGAAGTTGGCACATTTCTTGGTAAACCTATAATGGTGAGTTATCCCATAGTTTCTGTCAACAGTCAACTTCTTTAGCCTTTTTGTCCCATCTTTCAAGCTTTGGGGAATTTTAAAATAAAAATATACATATCGAAGGGCTAAATAGCGATCAATAAGTGGCATAGGAATAGTGCATATATAGGTCACAGGTTTGCATCCCACCAGAGTTGTGATTCTATTTTGAGAATCCTCATGAGTGAGACTAAAAAAAGGATTTGAGCACCATACTAAATACCGTATTTAGGTATATACCGGACAAGGCGCTTGAATGATAAAATGCTAAAATCTTGCCATTTTACCAAATGGAATGAACTCATTAAGGTGTAATTCATCTTTTCACATAGATTTATGTATGATAATGGATGAAAAATGTAAAAATCGGCGGAAAAAAACATATTTCTCTATTTTGTGATCATGATTTCTGCAGGCCTCTAGAGTTACTGCTCCTATCCTGTATTGAGTTAAATCCAATTGTCACTGGTACAATTGCTGGCCACACTACCCAGTAACCAGTCACCTGACTTGACTGTAAGGATTATGTTTACGCAACCCCCGTCCATCCAAAAATAAGTGGTTTAAAAAGTGTGAGGAGCATCGGGTGATCTTTCTGTACCAGTAAAAGCTGAATCATTTTAACTGTGTCAGTGTTACCTTGAACTTATAATAATGGTTCTTTAAAAAATTCTCAGTAGGGCAGCCGTTGGGAATTTCACAGGAGTAAAAAAAAATGTTGTATGTAATTTGTCTTTGAACTGGAAAGCCTTATGATTTATATATTTTAGAAATATAATACAATGTTTTTATGTTTATGACAATATGTTTTAATGTCATTAGGCTCTGAAATATGAACCCAAGTTTGTACGTGAAACAAGTACAGTGTTAAAATCTGTTCTTCGTTACTTCTGTTAAATTGTGTTCTCTGGTTACTTTGGTTAAATTGTGTTCTCTGGTTACTATGGTTAAATTGTGTTCTTTTTTGAATACTGATGTCATTATACAGGATAAATTGTGCTATCAATTGAAATACAGTTCACAGATGTTAAACTATCAAGTTATACTCTGGAGAATTTGGCGACAGACAGTTCTCGGAATCGTGTTAAAGCTTGTATAGTCTAGAGACAGTTTATAATGTTCACTTACGTTCAAAGGCAGTACTAAGCACAGACGTGACAACATTTCATGATTTATTGAGAGAAATAAATATCGTCTGGGGGATTTCCGCTACCTGGCTTATATTTGTTCATCTAGAAGAGATTATATGTGTCAAGAGCAGGGATAAATATCTTGATATTTTATGCCCTTGAAATATTTGATATGAGCCGCGTCACGACAGAACCAACATAATGGGTTTGCGACCAGCATGGATCCAGACCAGCCTGCACATCCGCGCAGTCTGATCAGGATCCATGCTGTTCGCTTACCAACTCTATTACAAGTAGAGAAACTGATAGCGAACAGCATGGATCCTGATCAGACTGTGCGGATGCGCAGGCTGATCTGGATCTATGCTGGTAGCAAACCCATTATGTTGGTTTTGTCATGACGCGGCTCATATATTTGCGAAGCATACTCCTTTTGTTGAGTTCTATTCCAATAAAATAAAAGGGTATCTATGGCCCTCTGTAGAATAAAAGGAAAGTAACAAAAGAAATGGCTACTCAGTCCATTTAAGTATATATAAGTGGCGTGGTGGTATTTTAATGACTAACTTTTGGCCGTTACTTTATCATACATGGACTAGACATAACTATGAAAGAAACCTATCAGTTTAATGTATGAAAAACTTATGAACAACTTTCAAAGAACTTATATGTTAGGTCTTCTTCCCCCTCCCCAGCTGAAATATTTACATTTGCCACCACTGTGTTGAAGTGACTTTAGTAAGGTTTGTTAAGTGACCAAAAAGAGTAAATACATTTGTTGTTCATATATAGATAAAGAATCTGAAAATCATTAAGATATAATTGATGACTTTTAATATGTTCAAACAATTTTATGGATTTATTTTTTTTCCAGGCAAGAATAAAGGCAAAGCCTTTAATCCACAATTATCCTCGAAATGGCTATATTAACAAGCGGTTTCAACCGCCTCCTCCGGTAACAGCCCAGTTGCCTACGGAAGTTGTTACCTCGTCAGCCCCACAACCCCAGTTCACTGCCACACAGCCGTTCACACTGATGCCAAATGTATTACAGTATCTAAATAGTCAACAGGTTAGTTATATGTTTATTGCTATTCTGAATCTGCTCAAATATGTATTTTTGCTTGATTGTAAACAATTTTTGAGAAAAAAAGGAGGAAAAAAATGAAAAGCCCCAATGGCCGTGAGGTTAGGGTCGCTAACTTTAACAAATTGCTTCTCACCTTTGTGGGTTTGAGTGTTGTAAGGGATATTTGATTCTTTGAGTTGTTGACTTCATACCACTTGGCTCTCACCGCTGTAGGTTCAAGCAGTGTCTTCGGATTCTTTTATGTGAGGAATCTATTTAGCTGGCTAACAGAACGTTGGTGGTTCTACTCCTGTGCCTGAAATAATGTACAGAGGGTCACCTGAGCTCTTCCTGCAGACCTGTACTGAGTTGGTGCCAAACAAAAATGAAAATAAAATGGCATTTGAAGCAATTAAAACTTGTCACAATTGTTGCCATTCATGTTAATTGTGTTTCTCTGTTGCAGGCAATTCCATTTTACCCCCCACCCCCAAATCCTCTACTTCAAGCCTGGACAAGTCCTACAACTATAATGGATCCTAGTATGGTAAGATGTTTGTCTTTTTAGACTTTGCCCCACTTTGTTATTGGCCGAAATTTGAAAATTTCTGACAGTCTATTTTGCAGAGCAAGTTTTAAATAGTGTTTATTTAACTATGGATTTTAAATGTTGAATCTTATCTGGATAAGCACTATGCATGCCTTAGATGACTGACAAAGATGCTAATAAGAGAAGAAAAATGCATTTTAAACGGCCACAGTTGCTCCTACCATTTGTTTCTTCTTATAAGCGTCTAAATATTGCATAATGCTTACAAAAAAAATTCAGGTATAAGATCCATGGAGTTTTGAAAAATTCTCCAGTTTCTGTGTCACATATCTGTTTACAAAGCTTTTTTCATGTCACATATTTCTTTAAAAAGCATTATGTTACCTTTATTTATATATTTTTTACTGTAAGTGTGTCTTCCTTAACCCATTACTTCATATACACGCCTTTTAACGCCTTTTTCACCCCCCCCCCCCCCCCCTTTTTTTGTTGTCTCAAATTATGAAAAAATGCCTTATTTAGGCCCCAAACACTTGTTTTTGTTTGAGAAATGTTGTTAAAAAAAGTGACCTCTTTTTCGGCGCGGCCCCCCAACCAAAAGATACATCAGGGGGTTGCCAGAAGGGGGATGTGCCCCCTTCTGTTTGGGGGGTTTGAAGGGGGGCGGAGTCCCCCTCATCGCCAAGAAAATTTTGGACTTGTGAGAGGCTGTAAATGACCCCAGATTAATCATAAGGTAACGTGTAACCAACGCTGAAAAGCATTTGACTTTATCTCAATCCACTGAGAAGTTGCAGCACTTTGAAATCAATTTTGATGGAAAAAATCAACGCAAAATCGTGATTTTTGGCAATTTTGAGATGTCCCCTCGTTGCCATGGTCACAGAAAATTTAAGCCTGAGCATGTTGCTGCAAGGGCAATGGTCCAGTCAACATTTGTGCCAAGTTTGATTAGTGTTGAAGCAGTTTTTATAATATTATAGCAATTAAAACTTGTAACGGGAGACTTTTCAATGAAAACAGTCATTTTTCACAAAATGCTCATGAAGTAATGGGTTAATACTGGAGGGGAAGTAATTCAAACTGAAAGAATAGTTGTTCCTTATTACCACATATTTTACACCTGACAAGCTCTGTACATCTTGAGCCTGCATGATACATTATTTTATTATACAGTAACAGATATATATATATATAAGTAATAGAATTTTTTATTTAAACATTTAAATGATGAAGTAAAAGATGGTTTTAATCTGTTTGTAATTGATAAATTACTGGTGACAATTTTTATTGTTCAGTTATGTATATATTGTTGTATTTATTTGTTTTAGGTGTTAGCAATGAACGGTTACCAGGCAACCAGTGTAAATGTGAACTCTCAAGTCAACAATAGAAATATGTTCAACAGTGTCAGTAGGACTACAAACAATAATACCAGGTAAAACCAGGTTCTTATAATAATGATACCAAGTAAAACCAGGTTCTTATAATAATGATACCAAGTAAAACCAGGTTCTTATAATAATGATACCAAGTAAAACCAGGTTCTTATAATAATGATACCAAGTAAAACCAGGTTCTTATAATAATGATACCAAGTAAAACCAGGTTCTTATAATAATGATACCAAGTAAAACCAGGTTCTTATAATAATGATACCAAGTAAAACCAGGTTCTTATAATAATGATACCAAGTAAAACCAGATTCTTTTAATAATACCAGGTTCTTATGATAATACCAAGTAAAACCAGGTTCTGATAAAGTACCAGATTTTATAATACATTTTATAACAAGTAAAACCAGGTTCTTTTGATAATACCAGTTTCTTATAATAATACCAAGTAAAATCAGATTCTTATAATAATGATATCAAATAAAACCAGATTCTTATAAAAAATAATACCAGGTAAAATCAGGTTTTAATAGCAATGCCAGGTTCTTATAATAATCAAATAATAATCAGGTTTTCAAATAATACCAGGTCTACAAAAAACAATACAAGTGTTGTTTTTCCAGTCCTTGAAGTCATTGATTCCAGTACTTAATGTGTTGAAGATATTTGTCTATAAATTTGTGATTTCTTCTACTAAATTTTATTTTATTGCTTTTTGAAGGTCTATGATTTCAATATGATAATATTACATTGGAAATTTTCTAAGGATTGTCTCACTTTTGAATGAAATAATATTACATTAGATATTTTCTAAGATTGTTTCACTGTGTGTGACAGTTGGTAAACAACAGTTTTCAAAATGAAAAGTAGGTGATATTTCTCTCATTTTCTTATAGTATATTTTTGATGTTGATTGTATCATTTTGTGTTTTTTTCAGAAATCAAAAGCAGCATGGCAATAGTGGTCAGCCAATGGGTCGTGATAGGATTAATTCCAACGACTCGCTACCACCTCGTCTTCAGCACCAGCAGCACGAGCGCCAACAACACAACTCTGTAAACAACATGCACAAAAACAGTCAACCGATCTCAACCCATGCATCAGCGTACCAGGGTCGACGTGGTGACGGCCCCGGCCATGTCAGCCATAACAACCACAGTAGCCACCACAGTCACCATGGCAACCACTCGCATGGCGGACATTCGACACCGATGTCACATCCCCCACACCATCATCAGCATCCCCCGCAGTCGATGCCGCATCACCAGGTAATTTACCACTACTGGTGTAATACTGATTTCCTCCCATTTTCTTCCATTCTACGTCCACCCCTTCTCCCCTCCAGTGACTTACGAGGGGACCAACAAAAAAAATAAACATATATTTTGTGATTTATAAATTGTTACTTTGTCCAGCATTAGGATACATCACAGTTTCTTCTGTACATGACAATATCACTTAGCACATCTGTACAATAAGCCATTCACATAAGAGAGAAAAAAAAGAATTTCCTTAATAAATTAAGAAATTGGTCAAACTTGACAGATTCATGACTATTCTGTAGGTCTGTAAACCTCACTCCTATTGTTTGCCTTATTTTGTATAACATTTAATTTCAAGTTTTCATGATTTTGAGGTTATTTTGTCCTTGGATTGTGGTATCTGTAAAATGTCATGTTTATTCTGTTTATTCCGTCTTGACGGTGTCACTGTATTTGATATTTATGTTTTTATAATGCGGGAGAAATCAATATTCATACATTAAAATCTCCATATATCCAAAGATTATTTCCATTATTAAATTGCAACACTATTAGTTATTTGCTTCTTGTGGTAATTCTCTATGGTTTCATTATTGTGAAATTGCATTGGGGGAATGATATTAAAGCCTTTATATGGCATTAAAAGATATGAAACTAACCTCATTTCACTCCTATTTCTTAAGATTTGCATTTCTATTTCATTAATAACAGACTAGATTTGCTGACTTTAAATATTTCAAGGTTATTTTCATTTTCTGAATTACTTAAATAGATTCTAGATTTTACCAGCTTTGTGTCACTTAAATCAGGGCTTGTACTTAAAATACAAAATTGATAAAGGTGACAGCGTTTATGTCTTCACCTTTGGCAATCAAATATAATTATTGCCTTGTAATTGTGTGACCTACCCATTAGAATATTCCTTATCATTTGGCAAAGTAGATGCCTGGTTGAAAACCTGCTGGTGATAGTAATTCATATTGCACCTCTGATATGGAGTGAACATTGGACCCTTAACTTTAACCTGCAGGTTCCTGAATTATCAGATACTGTATAAGTGATTAAGTTGGTCACACTGAAATATTTTCGAATTTTACGATTTGATGAAAATCACACAAATTTCCACTAGCGTAAATATCACCCAATCTGTTTATGGTTTTACCCTACTGTGAGTTTTCAACCTACTCCCCAATATTTCCACATACAAAAAAATGTCTGGAATTTTAAATTCACTAACTTTTCTGCACACGGAAATATCCACTTGTACAGTAGTATTGTAAACTAAACTATCTTGAGACTGTGAAAGTAATGATACTGTGGAAAAAGATTGGACAGTCATGTGATAATGAAATATTTAAGCGTATTTATATTTCTACAGGTTCATCATATAATAATGATTACAGAACGTCGGTGGTTCTACTCACCTGTAATAATGCACGGAAGGGCACCTGAGGTCTTCCTCCACAAGAAAAGCTGGAACGTAGCTATTATGACCTATCTTGTGTCGGTGTGACGTAAAATCCAATGGAATCAAAAGTATGATAATAAGATGTTATAACGTTCTTCTATTTTTACAGGGTCATCATATGCACCAACAGTCGCAGCATTTAGATGGCAACAACAACACCAACAATAACAACAGTAATGGTGCATCTTTACACAATAGAACCTCCCAGGGGATGGACTTATCCCAAAGATATGCAGGGTAATTAACCATATACAGATATACCTCTTGTTTAAAATCCACCTCTGATTAGCAAATCAATCAATCACATCTTAAAAACCTTTCTTTTAAGTTCCAGGGTTTTCATTTTTATCTGAGGCAACATATGTACCAATTTGGCTAAGGGTCAAGGGGGGATATTTTAATCTACAAGCAGAAAATACAATCAATTTTAAGATTATATAGAGGTTTTAACTTGTTGATGCTATGATTCTTTCGAGGACTTTGGCATTGAGTTTGGGTATTAAGTTTCCAAGTGAATGAAATTTATGTAAAATTCTCATGGGAATGTGTGTGTACCAGCATAAACTATTAGTAAATTGAATACCAGTATGAATTGTTGATATTTAATAAGTTATTATTTAGAGGTATACAGTTTGTTATATGAGAGGTACACAATTTGAGAATATAGATGTAAACTGATTTATCAGAAGATATCATCACCTTAGTGCAGTAACAGGTTAACTCCTATCAAATTATATAAGGAGGTAACCTATTAATGCTCTTATGTGATGATATATGTATAATAACCCAGTGTGAATAAGTCAAGTTTCTATCTAAGCTTCATATGATAAAAACAGTTTTTCATTTCATCACAGTCTTACGTTAACTGTTTTTGTCAAGGATCACAATCCTTCCTAAATGTCAGGGGTTCCTTGCATAAAAAATTATTATTATATAAATTTTCAAAGTACATATTGTTTTGCTTCTATTATATAACTTGCCGAAAGAAAAAAACCTGATGCTTAAGTCGGCATGTGGTTAAAATAATTATTTTCACATTCCAAGGCCATTGTCTGTCAAAAGTCTGAAATATTACAGAAATATTTTACTGTATATTTTCAGAAAAAGCTACAAGAGTCGGAGAAGGAGGGAAGAAGATGGTGCTAGACCTAATGTAAGTTGATTTTCAACGCTTCTTTTGATGTAATGACACTCTTAAACTTTTATTTCGAGTTTCTGTGGCCAAATGGGTACGGTCGCGGACTTTGAACCACTTGGCCATCAGCGCTGTTTGTTTGAATCTGGACAGTGACTGAATTGCTTCATACAATGAATGTACTAGCTTACAGAAAGTTGACTCATGTGTGCAGTTCAGGGGGAAAAAATACACAGAGATATTTATGCATCTGTATTGGTTTAAGTTTTGCAAACCAATCAATCTTAAAACAATAACTCGGATCATGAGGATTTCTTATCTGTGCTCTGGTAAAGAGTTATCTAAGTTATCGGCTTTAGAATAACCTGTCACTTGATATTTATATATAATTATCTTAATATCAGGAATGGATAACCATTCCTGATATTAAGATAATTATATATAAATATCAAGTAACTATAAAGTTAGCATTATGAATGTAGGTTGTCATTGTTTTATTCATATATAAAGGGAGAGAACTTCATTTGAAATATAAGATTGTTATTAGAGATATGTCCAGATCTCATCTTGTATAAACAAATTAAACAACTTTTCTGCTTAGTTTTGATATTCTTATACTTAAATTCTTATCATTAATAATAGACAGTCTCAAATTAGCAGCCAGGTAAATCGGTAACACAAACGTATGTTTAAAGTCTCTCAATTTCTACAAGTTTTGCCATTTGTAGTTATATGTAAATCTTTTTGTATAGATTAAGCTTCTGTTGTGAATACTTCAATATTAAACATTTTTTATGGAAAATAAAACATCCTAGGAATGCCTTTGTATTTTGTTGCTAGCTTGTTATAGCATACATGTGTTGTTTACTGTATTGCAGAGGTCAAATTCTTCCCAGCCTTCAACCCGTGATGGTCAATCGGTACACCAGGCACGACCCATGTCTATAGACAAGTTTGATTACGAACCAACAAGTTTCCCACCACTGCCAGGATCGGGGGTAAAACTTCAACTTTTGTTATTATCTATGATCTACTGTAATATCTTGAAATTATCTTCTTGAAACTTTGAAAAGTTGCAAGAGGTGGGTGGTTAAGGTCATAGATTTCAAACCACTTGCCTGTCTCTGCTGTAGGTTTGAGCTGCACAAGCATTGTTGGATTCTACATGTGAGAAAACTATCCAGCTAGCTTACTGAACATCGGTGGTTCTACTCCGGTGCCTGTTCGTGCCTGAAATAATGTACAAATTTGTTGAGTAAAAAAAAGAGATAATTTTTTTACATTATTTAAGAAAATATATCTGTTGTAACCATGATAATTTGTGGCATTTATGATGTTTGCAATAAATTCAATTGTAATTCAATACTCTTATGAAGTTTGTACTAGTAGCAAATAACTTAAGGCACATTACTTGGATATTTGTATAATGTATTGTTGTTGTTTCTTTTGTCTTCTTTACAAACTGATAAAAAAAATGTAAAATTATATTTTGAAAAATAAAATATTGTTGAATATTACAGAATAACGCCTCATCTGGGGAAATTTTTGAAAGCAAATTGTCCGATGTTGTCAAGGGGACGGCCAAACCTCAAGTGAAAGATGTTCCAAAACCAGTCAGCGCTGTATTACCGGTATCCACGGCAACCACTACAGTGACGACATCAAAACCAAATATGTCGTCAAGTAGAGAAGATGAAGTCACTCCCAGTAGTAACCAGTGTCTAAGTAGTTCTTCATCGTGTTTGACGTCGGCAGCACCCGTCACCAAAAGTACGACCGGAAATCTGTCGCAACAACCTACTGTCTCTCAGCAAGTCAGGTTTGTCATTATTTTTAATAAAATTTAATTCGGCTACCTCAATGGCTTAACGGCCATTGATTCATCGAGTCCTTAGAATAGTAAACTTCTACAATTATTTCATTGCTGTTTGAAAGCATACCTACTCTTAAAGTGTTTGTTGTTTTTTTTCTCAGAAGGTGGCAGACTTGCAGACTACAGCAAGCTTATGTAACTTGAGTGATTCTACGCAGGGAGGGGCACTTGAGGTCTTTTCTGCTATTGTTTCATTGCTGTTTCTTAGCATGCTACTCTTAAAGTGTTTTTTTTTCTCTCAATGTGGCAGATTCTTGTAGGCTTTACAGCAAGCTTATGAAACCTAAGTGATTCTACAGGGCCAAAAAACCCTTGTTTGCAGAGGCCGAATATAGGCTGCTTCCCCAACCAAACTAGCCTCATTTTTTCCCCAGTTTGGTCATCGAAATTCCCCAGTCTTTTGAAATTTCCCATAGAAGTTGGAACAAAATTAAATGATGGTGTTGAATTAAGGTCTTTTACTGCCATATTAGTATTTCCCAGTGCTTTTTGCTTTTCTATTTTGAAGAACTTGTTAAAATTTTGTGTTAAATATGAGACACCTTTTTCCAAAGTATGCCAAAATCATGCATATTTTCCCCAAGAAAAAGGCTGAGGCCCCTTCCCCAAAAATGGTGTTTTGGCCCTGTTCTATTCAGGGTCACCGGAGGTCTTCCTCCACCAATAAAGCAGGGTCAGGGTTAAAATAAAGGGTAATGAACTGTAATGAATTTGTGTATTTCAGATGTTCAGCAAGTACGATACAATCAGTGCCTGATAGTCGGGCCGGACGTGAGCCAGATGTGAAGTCTAATAAAGACCGAGAGTTGGAATCCCGACCAAATCGGGACAGACAACAACAACAATCAAATTCAGTATGTATATTTCCATCTTGTTTAATGTTTGTTTAACTTTTAAATGTAATTTCTTAAATTATGTATAAATGTTGCTGGTTATGCTTGGGTGCCTACTCATAACAGTTTAAATTGACCGAGAGGGGCACTGAAAGTCATTCTTCACTATTGAAGCAGTTATTAAAAGTTTATATATGTTTTAAAATTGGACCTAAAGAAATAATTTCATTGTATAATAGGTTGGCAACATTCAGATTGATCTGTTTTACAGTTATTCCAGTTGTGAATTTTCTTTAAGCAATTTGTTACTTTTATTTGAACTAGCAAAATTCATTTGATACAACTTTTGTACAGGGTTCGTACAGTCTTAAAAAGTGCTTAAATTTGAGTCCCTGTCTTAAAAAGTGCTTAAATATGTAAAATAGTACATAAAACCTTAATTTGGCCAGAAAATGTGTATAATTCAAGAAAAAATGGTGAATAAACTATCCTTAGGTTGAATATTGTGTTGATATATGTGCAACAAATGTGCTTAAAAATGGGAATACATGCTTAAATAGTGCTTAAAAAGTCCTTGAATTTTGGCATTGGATGTCTGTATGAACCCTGCACTCTAATCAATGTTCATAAGAAGACACCTTAAGGCTTTTAATTATTGTAATGAAGTTGGAGGTACTATTAAGATGCCCGCGTCATACCTGAAATAATGCTGTTAATGGGTACCTGAGGTCTTTGTCTGCTAGTTTAACTGAAATAGGCCTTTTACATTTATGGTATTGGTGTGACTTTAAACCCGATCAAAATGAATGAATTAACAGATTGTTTTGTGATGTGTTTACAGGATGACAATACTGCCTCACTTTCCGCCAACTCAGTCAAACTCTCCTACGCTCAAATGGTGCAAAAAACAAAAGTCGCTGAAGTATCTGCTAACTCGCTCGCTGACCAATCAGACGAGTCGGAGAGCGAGGACGCCGATTCGTCTCAAGCTCCGAACCGAGCACTTAAAGAACAGGGTCAGCACCCGACTCAGTCTAGCTCAAAGCCATCAACACGTGGGTCTGGGAAAGATTTCTCGCGTAAAGACAGTAGAGAAAATGAAAGTGATTCTCGCCGAGACGATAAAGACTTGAGAAAGGAAAATGACTATCGTAGAGACGAACCACGTGAACAGAGAAATAGACGACTGAAAGAAAATCGCGGAGAGCGTAGGTACGGTGGAGATCGCGACTTCAGTTATAGAAATGATCGTCGTGGGAGAGATGGACCCCAAGCACGTGAAAGAGATGCCCCAAAGCCTGCCACCGCCGCTGCGATTGCGAAGTGAAGGGATGAAATAAGGCAGCATCTTGATTGTTTCACTGGGGACGAGAAAAGAGAATATTTGCATTTCAAATGACATATCAGCATTTCTATTGGGATTTGGGTTATTTTGTTTTTACACACACACAAAAAGTTGTATCATATGATACTGGTGTAACTATTTGAAAGATTCCAGTTTTCTTTTTTCGTACTTTACTGAAAGCAGATGGTTTGTTGATGACCGAAGTTGATTATAGGAAATATTAAACTGGACCCGGCAATCAAATTGCGTTTCGTTCAGTCTCTGATTGATAATTTCCTATTGGAAAAATATGATGGAAATGAAATTTGTATGGAGAAAAAATAAAACAATTGAACCTTGCTTTAAAAAGTGTAAAGGATGACTGGTTGGATTTGAGTCGATTATTATCATGGGAAGTGATAATTGTAATTATCATGCAAGTTGATATAATTATCATGCAAAGGTGATAATTTTGTTAGGAATGATAACTGCACATGCCGTCTGCTGATTGATATTTAAGCGTTGACCTGTTTCAAGTGAGTGCCAAGTTCTGACACACAACCAACCATATTATTTGCGAGTTTCTCTCGTTAACAACCATATTTTGTTTTTCCGGTTTACTACGGAGTTTTCCGGTTTTACCGGAGATCAATGAAATTTTGAAATGGATAATTTATGTTTGTATTTATCTGGTTGATATTTTTGTCATATACTCCTGCATTGTGAAAACAAAACACGTTTTTTTTTTTCTTCAATATTCAAGAGGTATTTTGTATTTATCATTTTAAAACCTTAATGGATAACTGCTTTTTGTTTCATTCTGCCGTCATTGTGTAGAACTATTTATAACTTTGGGCTCTTTCATGAAGTTTTAATCACATTTTCATATCATATAAAAGTTTCATAGTTTACCTTGTTGTGTCCAAGAGCAATATCCTGGCTAGTCAATAAACCGGACCGAACCGGTCCCGTGCTCATTCCGGTCACCTGGTAGAGATCGGTGATCGAGCAATTGTATAATGAACCGGATTTTAGTCAAAAAACTTGATTTTATCGGGGATTTAGTTTGACTATAAAGATAGCATAAGATGTGGAAATTGTCATTTTGAGAATTTTAATATCAGGTATAGAAATGATACTTGATTGTCAAAGATTTATAAAGATAACCAAGTTTCTATTGCAAATAAGTGATATGCATCTAGAGAAAATATTATAATAAGGCTTGGGTTGTCCATAGTAATAATTGTATCTTCAAAAAAGTGTAAAACTACCTCTATACAAATGGATTTTGTTACAGCTGATTTGATTGGCTAAGAGATTGTTCACAGGATTTTTATTCTTAAAATGAGCCAATGAAATTCGACCGTGAATTCCTGTTTATCATTTAGCAATTCTGATTGGCTGATTTGTGTAGTGGAAAGTTTCTCTTAGCCAATGAAATCGGACAATGGAGAAGTGTGAACACCCCCATTAGATAAATGTCTTATGAGCAGATGAATAACTTTGTGATAAATGTTATGTTAATCAGTCTTTCATTAGATGGAATAATGCCAGGGCTATTCGGCTTATAACTCTTTATTATTGTTATATCTTGTAATAACACTATGTCTGTGTAATTGTTGTCAATGGAACATGCCAACTAACATTTCATCATTTCACATATGTACAGGTTTTTTTACATTATTAACTCAAACTATTCCAAAGCATTATTTTGCTGCTTTTATAATTTTGAAGAAAGATTTTTTTTGTATCATTTCTATTCGCACAGGACAAAATGTCTGTCAATGTATAAATGAACGAACACATATTTAAAGTAAATAATGGCAGTTGGTTGATGACATTTCACAGGCGGTTTCTTTTCTTTTTCTTCCTATCTCTTGCTTTCCCCTTCACTTGTTACTGCTCAGTTTGTATAGTTATAATGAGGAGTATTTTTTTGCAATTATGTTTAGTGGAACAATACCAACATTTTCCAATAATTCACCAACAATTTGATATAAGTAAAGATTTATCTAAACCAATATTTTCAGTTGTGAAGTTTTTACCTAAACCAAAATTTGCTATTGTGAAGGTTTACCTAAACCAATATTTGCTATTTTAACCAATATTTTCTCCTGTGAAGATTTAGCATAACCAATATTGTTATGGTTAACTTTAACCAATATTTTCTTTTTTTTGAAGATTTACCTTAACCAATATTTGCTATTGTAAAGGTTTAATCTAAACCAATATTTTTCTAAACCAATATTTTCCTTTGTGAATTTATTACCAAAACCAATATTTTCTGTTGTGAAAATTTACTTAAACCAATGTTTGCTATTGTGCAGATAAACCATTAATTCTCTATTGTGAATTTTTATTTTTGAGACTAAAAATAACCAGTATTTGCTATTGCAGAAATTAATTTAAACCTATTGTGGAGCTATTAATTAACCAATACTAGCTATTGTATAGATTTAACTTTGATCATTATTTGCTATTGTTAAAAGTGTAAAACCTGAAAGCTTACATCTGTGCAGTACAAGTGATCCCCCCAAAATTTAATATTTTGTATATTATTTACTTCAGACATATTGCATTTTGTAGTCCGTTCTAAATGGTGGATGTGACGTTCAAATGAATTTGAAACCTCCACATTTATGGCTTTATTCTTGCATTGTTAAATAAAAAACCAGATATTTCTTTTGTTTTGAAAGAATGGCACCCCACATACTTGTTTTTTGTTTTTTGGGGGGTTTTTTCAAGTCACACTGATGTACATTTTACTTTGTAGAAACCAAGTTACAATGTGGATAGTAATTACATTATATAGGTTTAAATTTGTATAAATAATTTTTGGGTTAAATTGTTTCATTTTTTATGTGAACTCATTTTTGTGTATGACTAATGAAGGAGCGTCGCTTTAAATGCTTCTGTTGATGTAATTTGTAAATTATGATGTTAACTTTGGCAGGATATATAGCAGTAGATGTAAAAATGTCGTAGTCGATATGAATGGTAAAAATGTAAAGCAGAGGTGTACTTTTGAAAAATCTGTAGGCTATATTTATCTTTGCAGGAAAACTTGAAAACCCACTTTCATTTGTGTATATGCATGTATACACCAATATTCTCGTGAAAATTAAAAAAAAAAAACCATTAACCAAAGAAAAAAAGATATATGAAAGAACAAAACTCACTTGTCACATTTTTTTCCTTCAACCTTAAAAAAAAAATATGTCAATTTTGACAAAAAAAGATTTCGATGTCAGATGTTTAAAAGTAGGCCGAACGTAAAACACCAGGCATGTCCGTGCCATTGGAACATGGTGTACACAGTTCACTTTTTGGTCAGTATTTTAAAGAAATAAGCCCCAAAACAGATGAATGGTTTTGTTCAGGTGGAAATATCGTCAAGTCTATTCTAGATATTTAGTGTTGTAAAGATTAGATAAAAGTTATATTCATCTTGACTTAACTTAAAATCAACATAAGATCTCATTCCTTTATTAAATAGTTAACAATGGATTAAATTATTTGCGTTTACCTTGTTTTAACTGATTAACAAATTTAATGAAAACTGCAGCTTGCAAGGTTATTCCAGCATATTCACAAGAAGTGGGGAAAGGAGTTTTTCAAGTTGTCTTGTATAGATTTCTGAATAAGTGACAATATAGATTTCGTATTCGTAACTGGTGCCAGATTCATTAAATTATACATGTATTAATGCGTTAATCACTGAATCATCGTAATGTTTAATTAATTGGACATAGAGTATATATATATACATTTTGTTACATATTTTTCTGCTATTTTGTATATGTTCTCGCCCCCATATGCCCCCCCCCCTCCCCCAATTTTGCAGGATGTGTATATTTAATGTTGATATATATATATATATTTGAGCTTCATTTTTTTTTTTCTTTCACGATGTGTTTGATTTTTTTTTTTTTTGTATGTTTTTGGATTGTTATCAATTATAGATTTGTTCATGTCATATGAATATATGCTTGGTTTAATTGTTATAAAGTGAGAACACTAATTGAACGCTTTTTGGAACACTGATCTTGTTCTCGATGGAACACATGGTTTGAAAATTTAATTTAGGCAACACATGTGTTTTATTTATGAATTCTGTACAAAAGGACTATTCCTAAGAATTGAATGCAATAGAAAAACATTGTGTTCTTTCTTCCATTGAGTTGGAAGTAGTGTATCATTTTGAAAAAAAGAATTATTTGATTCCTTTATATTACTTAAGCATTTAATTGTAAAAATTTAACGTAATATAGTGAACTCGTATATTGCTGTCCAACAGGCATTAAAACTGTAAATAAAACACTGTATTGTAGGTGAAAAGAAATAGTCCACTTCAGTTTCAAAAGAAAAATACTAAAAGTCATGTAACTATTTATTTGTTAAAGCTCAATATAAGGAAACTTGTTATATAAAATAATATTATTTCTGAGAAATGCTGGCTGTTTAAAGAATAAAGTGTACATGTATATATATCAAATATACATGTATATATATAATATTTAAGGATATTCAATGTGTTGCCTAGGTTACAGCTGATTGTAATGTGCTCACTGATATAGTCGCGTCTGTCCATCTGTAGATTTTCCACAGTATTAGATTACAGAGTAAATGAACCATGTCATTAAAAAAAACATACATACCTAATACACCATTGCAAGTTTCAAAAAGCAAATCATAGATGCAAAGATGATAGAAAAGAAAACGAATAGCAAAAAGCACCAAATGGCAATGTTTAGAAAAAGTAAAAATAATTAAATTGTTTGGTTTTTGGGGTGATTTTTGTATTTACTTGATTATAAGTCTGATTTTTATGTGTTGGTTAAGTGGGGTGTATGAAACGCCTTGACTTATAGGTGGGTCATCAAAGCACTTATGACAAAAATAATAGAGTCTTAGTAAGAAACTGTTGGTTTAGATCTGGTTCTTATGTTCTACACTTCTTATAACAAAACTCAGAACTTATGTGAGTAAAAATAAGACTTGCTGACTATCTATGTAATATATTATATGAAATCATAATACTGATACTCTGAATTCAGCTCTGACATGGGTCTTAAGATATATTGTCATTTCAAATTTATCGTGATAAGCATATGGGGAATTTTTTTTTAGTCTTTATGCGAGATGTTTGAGCTTTAATATTTTTGAACATGATAAATCAAACTTGCTTGTCGTTTACAGAGAGAACTTAATATATTTTTGTAGGGTGCTTTCTTTGCGTTTTTGTTGTGCTATATAAAATGTTTCACTGGTTACTATATAATCACTTGCTTAATTAATCCCGGGCAACATAGAAAAACCAAAAATTAACCAAAAAAAACCCCAACCTATGTGTTCTGTTAGAAAAGAAATTATTAGGTGTTGTCATTATGATTCCCGAACATTTTCATTTTTTCTGACTGGCGATCGTTTATCATTTAATACTTGATTTGTACTCCACTTTTTTTGCAGGATAAACAGGAATTACTAAGGTTGTGAGGATGTAACTGAGCTGTCTGAAAAGCATGTGTGACTCAACCGCCTTAACTGCATTATTTTGTTACTTTCTGAGAAGGGGCGTAGGGGGGGAAATGACATTATTTTAAACACCAGAATGTTTTCAGTATAGATGTAATTAAGTGGTCAAGATTGTAAGAGAAAATTCATGTAAGAATGTGTGTATAATTAGGAACAATTCTGTTTTGAAAGCTTGACTTTGGAAAAAAAAGTTTCGCAAGGACATTAACAGTAAATTTAAATTCTAGTTAAAGTAGGTATATTATTTTTCTCATAGATTTGGGTTGAAGACATTTCATTCAAAGCTATTTTATCTTATGCCATGGATTAAAGTGTTCCATTTAGAATAGAGGCTTCTTTCTGTAGGATAAACGGTGTGTTAGATATTGGGATAGCATTTCAGGACTGCTGGTTAGATAACTGTTTGACTATTAAATGGGAAATCATTGGAATATATTCACAATTTCACACTTATCTCGAAACTAACTTGCCTATTTTATATACTGAATAATCCAGATTGAACACGGAAGTTGAAAACTTTCTTTTACTGTTAGATTTAATGACTTTTAAGTGAGAAAATATGAGGGTGTTAGTGTTTCAAGCATAAGAGAGAAATAATTGCAATATTAAAGCCAAGTTTGTATCAAGTAACTTGGAATTTTAAAGGCCCTTCTGGCAACTAAACTATTGTTATTTTTTTTGTTCTTGGTATTAAGGGGAGGTAATAAATAACAAGTTGAGTCTGAAGTTAGGTCCCTTGTAAGATAATTTTTCTATTTTTAGTATGTAAGTGAGAAGAGGGGAATCTATAAATACCCATACTGGTATTGTTTAAGTAGATATTTATATACAAGTTTCTATTTGTCAATATAACATTGTGAACTTCTGTGCCAGAAGTAAAGTAGTTACACATGAACGGCAGAAGTAAACCTGTGATACACCAATTTAAACCAATAATGGCATGCAACATATTTGCAAATTATCATGTATTGTAATTTGATAGTGGAAAGTTTTCTTAAAATGTCATTGATATCTGACAATACACTAACAATACAGCATGTTAAATATTTCCAATTATGAAATATTAATGGTATATATGAAGCAATAATTGAAAAGCTGGTATTTTTAATGATAATACCCCCCTGTGTAAGCTTAACGAATGATTGCAAATGAGTTGTAAAATACATCTGTGTGACATTTTGTTTTCCTGTTTGAAGTGTTAGAATAGAGTGGAAAGTTTAGGACATCAATCAAACTGTTGGTGTAACAGCTGTTGGCACTCATAACATAAGATATTTGTATAGGGTATTATTGATTTTATCATCAGCTGTTACATTTTTCTCCCTCGAAAGATTAATCGCCGTTATGTTTTACTCCCCCTGAAGATTTATCAGATCTGATCTGTTGATTTATATGAAAGAATTTCGTAGTTTGCAAAAAAAATAAGCTTGTTTGTTATATTATAAATGGAGAAGAAAAGATAATCTGTGAGTGTGAGTAGATGATATAATGGTGTGCAAGATGGAAGAAAACGTTTCCATGGTGATGCTGTATTGCTCAAACTTTATGAATAAACACACCCCCTTTTCCTTTCCTTACAAGGACTATTTCATTTTTAAGGCAGCTTCTCCGTATAAGCTTACTAGGATATAGAGTTTTAATGTACAGATACGCTTCAAAAATCTAAATAAAATGGCAGTTGTCTTGAAACAGAGAATTTACAGGCACAAGTGCTAGTCGATTATTGTATTTAACAGGCCAACATCGGGCTGATATTGTATTCCATATTTAACAGGCCAATGTTAGGCCATATTGTATTTTTGCGAACATAATGACAATATTTTGCATCAAAAGCAATGTTTCTGTTTGATTGGTATGAACGCTTGTAATTTAGTGCAGATTAACCTGGTAGAATAATGCTATGGCTCCTGGCATGAAAAAGCAAAAAAAAAGCACGAACCTAACTTCAAGATATATTTGAAAAATATCAACAGGGTATATATAATAATCAATGCGAGTGTCTAGTTTTGTTAAATGTGAGGGGTTTTTTGGCAAGAAAAGAAATGTTGTTATTTATAGTAAATATTATTAGATGTGCTTAGACATAATTAAGGTTAGAAAAAAAATGATTTTGGTTTTTTTTGTTGAGATCAGAGGTGTGCCTGGGGATTTTTTTATTATTTTTTTATGGAAACTATATTATGTGTTATTCTCACATTAAACATGTGTGTGTTTATGCATGGGGTATTTGATTGTATTTTCTTTCCTTATTTTTATGTTTTTCACTCCTATTTTTTGTTATAATTTTTTTTTCAATGTTATTATAAATGGTTTGGGTATTACCTATTTGTGAATAGAAAATTGTATTATTCCATTGCCTTGAATTGTAAGACTTTGCCATTTTGTCTGTTATATATGATACTTATATATAAATATGTTGTTTTTTCTTTTCCTTTCTCTCTCTATTCATGTATATGAAGGTCTTTTTTTGATTGATAACCACAAGTTTTCTGCTCATTAGAAACACTTTTCAGAATATTGTTGGTATTTTGAATATAGAAGAAACATAGAAAATTCTATAATTCAAATTCAGAGTGTACGGAAATTACGTATTTACTCATCTATATGACAGGCCTCTCTATAAGTCGGGAGACCTATATTTGAAGAATTAACTTTTTATGTCTGTTTTGCAATGTCAATCTGAAAGACAAAATTTGTAACTTTGTTGATTTGATACAAATTTTGTCACCTTACTGCAGTAACAGGTTAACACCTTATGCAATTCACTAAGAGTTAACCCATTACTGCACTTAATTGACAAAATGTTCTATTTTCTGGCTTAAAACTTTAGTCACAAACGCTGAAAAGAAAATTTTCAGTTTTCCGATATTGTAAAATTGGTCAAAACACTAAATTTTCATACTTGGAGAATAAAAAAAATTAAGTAAATAAGACAAAATTGGTAGGAACCAAATTTTCATTTTGTTTAAACTTTCTTTTCTGTTACGTTTTATGTGTGTAATATTAAGAATGGACATTTAAAATTTCCAAGGAGCATAAGACTTGTGGGTATACATGTTAACATTTTATATAACATGAGTCATGCAGATGTGGATCTATCATGATTTAAATTATGTTACTTTACCTTGTCCTTCTGGAGAAAGAAAACTTTATCACCATTTTTTATTAATAAAAAATCATGTTTTTCATTCATTATTTAAGTTTTAAGGTAAATATGTTTAATTATTATTTATATGGGAATTTTGAATATAATTTGTAAGAAAAGTAAAAAAAAAAGACGGAATATAAAAATGTTTTATTTTCTTGTAAAAGTAAAATATTTACCAAAAAAAGGATTAAATTTGAAAACTTTTTGTTGCCATGTTTTAATGTACTATATAGAAATTGCTTTATAAATGTTTTTTTTTTAAGCATCACTGTTTAACTTGACTTACACTTTGTATTTTGTTCTTTTTCTCTTATTTTTATGTCGGAAATATTTAGGTTATTTAAATAATGGAACATGAATTGAATATTTGGTATTATTGTTGATCCATCACCCTCTTTTCAAGTGAAAACTGTGTGTTCTTTTTAGAAATTTTAAAAAATAAAAAGTTTGTAAGTTGTTACACAACCGAAGAAAATTTATATGACAGATTTGCAGTTTTATTAGAGAAATAAAGGTATGTGTTTGTAATATTGTAGATATGACCTAGATTTAGAATTTTGAACTGTGTTATTATAGATTGTACTAACTTTTCTTTGAGGTTTAATAAATGCAGAATGTAAAAATTTACAATCTGGCAACTTAAGCATGTGCTAAATGACATAGTGGCTAAATATATATGATGAAGTTTTGTTAAACTACTTACCTCCCTTTTAATTGACTTCTTCAGTTACTTCTCTTTAATAAAATCACGCCATTTGCAAAATCACAACAAAAATTGCATTTTACTCTTTTCCTCTCTTTTTTTTCAGAATTTTCAAATTTTGAACCTTGTGACACTGTTACTTTCTGTCTAGTAATATGTTCTATTTCATAATTTATTATCACATTTGAAGTTCAGTTTATGTTTTGAAAATAGATCAAAAATGTTCAAAAAACTTTTTCATATTTATTTAGCCACAGTTTGTTTTTTTATCTTCTGTATGATATGTTTATTTTTGCAAAAGGCTGTATAAAAAAAGGAGTACAATAAATAGAAGAGGGAATTTGTAATCTTTAGGTTGATTTCAGATTAATTGGGGTAATGTTTAACAATTAAATTGTTTTGTATATTTTTTCTTTTGCCTATATATTTTTGTCCCACACACTTAGGTTCATTTGTTAATCAGAAAGTTCATTCACATATTTGATTTGAGTAAGGAAGTTATATAAAAAAAAGTTATGCACTTGTTAAAAAAAATGATAAAAAAGTAAAAGGGAAACAAAATGTTTCGGAGAGTTATAAATTTTAAATATGAAAGGCAATAAGAAAATTACATGTCTTGAGAAGAATTTTATCTGAAATATTTAAATAAAACAAATCTGGTACTATATATTATTGGACGTTAACATGTTAGCAGTATTAAGCGTGAATGATCTATAAAAAATAAGGGTGAAGTTTTTTTAAAACTATATATTTATATATAAAGATAATTATGATAATATGAAAATTTTGACTCGCCTTTTTTTATATACATTAGGATATCTTCTTTAAAAGTTTTCTGTAGCCCTTTGTCTGCTGAGAGTATTTAACAACGGCCTTTTCAAATAGCTTGGTACATTGGTAGCTTGGTACCAAGACAAGATGTCGAGAATTTCATTGTCTTGTCCAATACCAAGCTGAATGACAGTTACCTTTTATTTTTTTCTTTATTCAAAGAATATTGCACAAAAATGAGAGAAAAAAATTCAGAAGATAACATTTTTTAGCAGACGACAATTTTACCCAGTATGCAAAGGGCTAAAGGCAACTTACGAGGTATCCCTATGAAGATTTTTTTTCTGCCAGATATACAAGATATATTTTGAAAATTGGAACTTTTTGTTTATTTTTCTTTTCTTTAGAATATTTGTTGTTTAAAACATATTTTAACGAGGTGTCAAAGGTTAAAGGTGGTACATTAATGATAATGAGATAGCTGCGGTAGTGCACCACCTTTAATCTCTCCTTGCTATAAAGGACTTACTTGCTCTAAAAGTTAATTTATTACATTGTGAATGATTATTACAAATAAAGCCCATCTTCATTCAATTTGTTTTGTTATTTTTCTTATCTTATTTCCCCTCCATGTGGCCTCGTTTAATCAATATTGCCTTGTTTCTGCAATAGTTATCGTGGCCTTATTCCCTCAGTGTGGCCTCCGTGGATAAGTGACCCGCTTTGCTGACTTTTCCCAGCTTGCTTCTTACTGTTGTGGGTTCAAATCCCAGTAAAGACTCGTTATTGTGTGAATATGAAGGAACCAAGGTGTTTGCAACCAGTAACACATTGAAAGACCCAGCTTAAAGAAAAAATGGGGCTTGTGTAACTAATTCACAGATCTAAAAAAGAAGCAACATTTTTGTCCGTCCCAGTCTCCCCTATGTGCCTCTTTCAAAATATACATGTATACAGTTGTAAAGAAAAGATTTATACCTTAGTATGCAACATAGAAAAAAGTTAAGTTATTGGAAAATGCTTTAAGAAAATACATTGTATTGGTGAAAGACTGTCAAAAAGTATGATATGTGGTTAATTACAATACTAAATTCTTTTGGACAAGTACACAGCAGTTGAACCCATTTTGGACAGGCGCTTGTAGAGAGTTGCGCATCATGCGCTGGTCTGAAGATAAATTTTGATCTTGATATTCTCAAATTGATAATGAACATTAACAAAAACGGATAATCTGTTAAGTAGTTCAGCAGATTAAGGATTAAGCACAAACAACAGTCAACAATCATCATATAAATTAATTCAAATATCACTTCGTTGTTTCTTGTTAATGAATGTTATGATCTAAGGGAGGTAACTAAAACTAATACTGTGAAATATGGTGAGAGATTCTTCTCCCCTTATTTATAAAAGACCTTTCCCAAACTGTGTACAGGACGGACAGCTGGATCCCGGATCTATACGTCATCTAAAATCTACATGTACTTTATTGCTCAAATATATTGACTTGCCAAAGTTAGATTCTGATATATTTTTCTTCTGCGTCAGAATCTCGCTTCTTGCCCATACTCAAAATAGCACAATATCTTATCGCGTAGTACAATTAGTTGAACTAATGAATAACACACTGGAAGGCACTTTTAAGGGAACATCTACGTTCTTAAAATGAATATGGCTTATTATGGTAAAGCCAATATATAAATAAAACACCTTATACATGCTGTTTCTTCAATTATCAAAAACATATAATATCTAAAAGAAATAAATAAAACTTGACAGTGAAAGAAAACTAATCACACAAAAAATGGTTACAAATATGTATTAACGACATCATACGAGTATTTTTCTAGAACACTTTTCAAATCTCATATGACGCAGTCAAGATCTTTTCATGTCATTTAAAAAAAATATCACTCAGTGAAGTTCCAGCATGGGAAGTTCAATCCTTCCCACAGATGGTATTAAAAAGTTTTGAATGAAAATAATTGTTGTATCTAAAATAACACATTTTAACAACAATAATCTTACTTTGAAAACTAATGTTAACTGGTATTTAATAATTTTGCGCAAATTTACGGGTCTTATTTAGAATGACCTTACTACCTGTTATGACGACGGCGCGCAAACTTTTGGAAATGCATGCGAATGATGTGACGTTTTCATATTTATATGTATAGGTTAGAGTGCATATTGGGTGTTCTTCGTAAATAAGAAAGCTAAAACGGAGCGGAGCTTGCGAAGCGACTGTATCTTTCTTATTTACGAAGAACATCCAATATGCACTCTAACCGGCTTAGTGCTCCGCCCACTTGCGTTTTATAATATAAAACGTCCAGTTTATATAAAATCTGTTCTATTAAGATTTGTAACCTGAAAATTTGAAAAATCCTCGTCGGTGATTGGCTTAAAACAATTGGCGAGCACTAAAACGGGGGTGGAACCCCATATGCATACCAAAATTGAGCATCGGTAAAAACATGAAAATGATCCGTAGTTTTGTAGATGGTTTCCTATATCACCTATGGATCTCTTCAGCACATATAAGCTCGACTCGAATTTTGACGGGCAATTGTTTTATTTTGAGCCAAATCTCAATAAATGTTTCAATAGGGGTTTGTTTGAATGTTAAGCATCGTTTGGTGGTAAGATTTCGTGAAAACTCTGTAATTGGAGTCCGTTTAGCGACATTTTCTAAATACATGTACGCATTGCATATTTTGGGCACACCAGAACCCACGACGAATATCTCGATGAAGACTTCATAAAAATCCAAACAAAAATGGGTAAATATAGAGGAAAGCCAGGAGGGTAGAATCACATTTCGATTTCTTTAAAAATCTTTGAATTTTATATAAATATTTAAAAGTTGAAAACTTACCCTGTGATTTTCTCCTTCACATATCGAATGAAAGCGCATATCTGGATCAGCGGAAATTCACATATATTTTTAATGATGCTCAATTTTGAGATCCATATGGGGTTCCACCCCCGTCAATGAAAAAATGATTATTTTTCACTGTGAATACAAAAAGGTGTTATTTTGATAAATAGAAAGTTATATTCGTGTAGTTTCATTACTAAATTTATTTAACTCGTTGAATAAAATAATATTATGATTGTTTATCTCGTTCAATAAATTGAATTGTTGGACAATATTCTCCTTTTATTTTATTTTAGTATGAAATAGCACGTATGTTATGAATAAGCAAAAAATATCAACGCCTGAATCCCAGGCTAATGGTTAGCCATTATTTCACTGGTTTATTTCTTTAGAACGGTACTAGTTAGGTGTTGGAATCTTTCAACTTACAGCTATTTTTCGCTAATACCGCATTACTTTTTCCTCTTGCAGAAATTAGAACTCATATTTATTCCACTGTTTAAGTGATTTTCCGTTATGAACGAATGATTTCATTAAACTTATGTGCTAGAGAAGGTGAACGCACGAGTTTTGGCGAATTTTAATTAATATTAATATTATACAATGATGCAAGTGGTTTTGTATAAGATTCCGTAAGTTTAAAATTATTCAAAAATTGAAATAGTGACAGATATTTGTCGCTGTTCTGTTTTCACATTAATTTCAGAAATGGAAGCCTCGCTTAATAGAGGTCTCATATAAAGCCGTACCAAAAGTGTGGCCGGGGATTTAATAAATCCGTGTCAATTTTTGCATATTTTAGCTAATTACCTGACGGAAAAATCGTGTTAATAGAAAAATACACTTAATTTTTCTTTGGTTGCTCCGGCCGAGATCTGCACATCAGTCTTCTCATCCTGTAAGAGGGCATCTTACCACTGCGCCACAGGCTGTCCATGTAATTACATGTATCTTCAACAAATCATAGGCAAACCAAATGATTCTAAAGCTAGACTCATAATATAGAAATTTTATTCCCACCCCATAAATATTTCATATGAAAGGCATCTTCTTCTTGTAGTATTTTTACAATGTACCCCTCTGCGAATAATAATAATAAGAATAATCAAAGGGAAGTAATTATTACTATAGTACTAAATTTTAAATATGCATGTGAGATTAATCTCCCTCTTTTTGAAATGAATTTCGGTTTGTTACAAGACCAAATGAAATACTCTACTTGTTTCCTGTGCGCTTATTTACAGTTGTACAGATTTCTGTACATAGAACATGGTATTGACTACTTTCAAGTGTATTATGTTTAAGATTATGTCACACAAAGTATTTCCTGCGGACAGGGAGACGTTTGCATTCTTCGTTCAGTTCCTGAAAAGCAGATATTCAAATAACTGTTTTTGGAATGGAAATATGCATATTTTAAGGTTGTTATTTAGCTCAGGAGAGAGTAAGAAGTAATTTGATACAAAAATTAATGAAATACTTGCTTGAAAAATGTTAATAAGAAAATTCCAGAGCCCAGAAATGTCCGTCTGGTGTTAAGGTGACAGGAAACACTTGTGTTTTATTAATCGGGCCTAGAGAAAAATAAAATCGATTTGAAAACAAGGGACTATAATCTAACTTGACTATGGAATATATAGTTATCTCTCTTTGAAAATGCGATTGTGTGCTATAAATCAGATTCTTCAAGTTTAATAATATTTTATTGCAACTATAATACATGTATAAGATATGAATAACACAAAAAACAAATGAACATATAAGTATAGTGCAAATGTGTTGGGCTACAAGTTATTACAACATTAGCAACAGCCCTTCCCAGATCAGATACTTAAGGAAAGGGCCGAGAAATTGTGATTGCTTGGGAAGTGAACTTGGTCGCCTTAAAAATGGGTTATACATGTTGTCCAAATGAGACAGACATTTTTCTTTTGACCTATGCATCACCGGATACCTTCAAGGGGTTCAAAAATAAGTTTGCTTACTCAAACCTTTGACATTTATCTGTGGTGTTTGACTCGTCTTTATTATAGGACAAGCAATTGACCCACGTGTCATCAAAATCACTCAATATATATACATATTAATATTACCTTTATTTCAACTTAAATATTCAATATTACCATTATACTTATTACTTGTAAATATACTCATAATTATGTCTATTATATATATTTAGAATTCACTCTTTGTTAAATTGAAATTCGAATTGTATTTTGGGCTGAAGGCCTTATATTACTAACAAACTCATTGTCATTGTCATTGTCACAGAAAACATAGCTTTTCTTTCTCTGAAGTTGTCCGGTTAGCTCAATACATTTTTGTATGTAGAGCGTTGGACTGTGAATCGGGCGACCCGGGTTCGATTCAAGGACGGTGCAGGTCACGTTCGTTGTGTTCGCACTGTACCTCTGCTCTGGCATGTACAGAAGATTCAGTTTCTTGCGAAAGTGAAGGCAACTAGTACTGGTACACAACTTGACAGCCTACCAAGGAACGATGCGGTGGTTGACCTGTGCTCTGGTAAATTCAATGTGGCTTACTGCCGTGATCCGGAGTGAAAACTACCAACACTACCTTGCTTTCTCTGACCTTTAAGCTGGACATTTGTCATGTTAGTCATGCGCATCAAAGTTATGTATGTTTTTTTCCAATAGGAGATGGAATTTTCTAGATTTTTTTCCTCTCCGAAAGGTTATCCATGGACACCCTAGCCATCATTTATCAGAGGAAACCATGTAATGTCGTCAGAAGAGGTTACTCTTTTATTTATTTATTACAGTTCCAACCTACATTGGACCCACTGTGAGTATAATATTAAAATAAATTATTTTTCTAAGCATTTAAATAAGGATAAAGAAGAAATTTATGTCTGCAAGACACTAAATGCACCCATTTCAGTTGCCTGTCACAGTGGCATATTTATACATACCTAGCTATGCATATTCCATAAACGAAAAGGTAAGTAATATACAATATAATTAAATGGTTTTCAGGGCAAGTTTGGTTTTTTTTTTCAATTTTATGGGAATGGTGGCAAGGCTCCCTGGAGAGGGGGAAATTTCGTACTTGGGAGAAATTGGAGATGGTGGAGTTTTAGAAACGAAAAAGCAAACATTTTTCATTTTAAAAACAACAAACTCAACCATTTTGAAACACCACTATTATGATTTTAAACTACATGTACGAAGAAGTGCTCCGTTCTTTGATAAAATGATAAGACAATGATTTCACATCAAGTGTCACTGTGACAGAGACCTAATGACCTCAAATTCAAAAGGGGTCATAGGGGTCAATAAAACGACTGTACTTGGCTTATTCAATGTCTCTACAAAGTCAAATGAACCTAGGCTATTTCTTTTTCTAAATGTAATTATTTGATTGAATGATTTATATCAAGTTTCACCATGACCTTGACATATGATCTCAAAATCAATGTGGGTCACATACTGGTAAATTACAATACTCCAGCAAAAGATTCACAAAATTGAGTTATTTTACTTCTCAAGTTATTGATGTTGACTTTGACACTTGACCTCAAAATCTAAAGGGGTCATCTACTAGCCATGGGCTATGTCCCTTAAGCTTTTCCTTGCAGACAAGGACTTAACACTGTCATTGATCTTGACCTTCTAACAAGCGATGGCTTATTCCTTTGCAAGCCTGTAATAAGACAATGATTTAACAGTGTATGTGACCTTGACCTCAATAGGGATTACCTTCAGGCTGTGGGGAATATTTCTATTAAATTTCATACATGGGCTTATTTCTTCTAAGGGTTACTGGTCAAACAAGGAACTATTGTCATTGTGACCTTGACCTAATGACAACAACTCAATAGAGGTCATCTATTGGCCAAGTAAATGTCCCTACCAAGCTCAAACCTTCTCAAGAAATTGATCAGATAAAGATAACAACCCATATGAACGAATGGACAGTTGGAAAGACATTCAGACTGACGGACGAACCCGACAGATAGATGGGGCATCCCATCACAGTATGCTTTCCACAACTACTCTCTAAGTAAGGCTGTCATTAAAATTAGGCAAACTAAGCAATTTTTCATTATAAATTGCTAATTTTAACTAGCCCAAGAAAAAAATCTACTAATCTAGCTAGACCTTATTTTGACAACTGGACTTTCGACATCATAAAAATGAAATAAGATCAGATCTGTATAAAGTATGTTTTATTGTTTAAGCAACAATCTATGTACAGTTTTCTACACAGAAAATTGTTAGTTTTAATACAAAATATAGAAACAAGATAATTCAGCTGGATTTGACATATATGTTACACAATGCTACACACACACACATACACACGTTTTATGTTAAACACAATCAGTTTACACACTTCTATGCAATTTCAACATATTAGCACACTTTTAAAAAACATTTCAAACATAAATTATACAATGTAGATCTATACATTATACCACACAGATCTATGCCTGCATTTGTTCATTGATCTAGCACAACCATCGTCATAAAATATACAAATTCAGAAATGGCTAAAAACAAAACAACCTATTTATTAATATAAAATCAAAGTAATAATCTTTCTTTTGTCGAAATAAGTATACATGTAATGAAATAAATCATTTTAATTTTGGTTTTAAATTACACATGTCACAACACTGAGGCCTTACAGAAACTTTCTTGTTTAACTAAGAAAGAAAACCTTTAGACATTAATTTAGACATTATTAAGTCATGTGTGAACTCTAAGAAATGTGTGTGCTCAGAAGCACATGTGTGCTCCAAGGCATGTGTAGTCCTTGGGTCCCTAGACATGGGTGTGTTCAGAGGTACATGTGTGCCCCAAGGCATGTGTGGGATTCTGGGTCCCTAGGCATGTGCATGCTCATATGCACATGTGTGCCCCAAGGCATGTGTAGTCCCTTGGCATGTGTGTGCTCAGAGGCACATGTGTGCCCCAAGGCATGTACAATCCCTGGGTCCCTAGGCATGTGTTTGCCCAGAGGCACATGTGTGCCCTCAGCCAGGCATTTGTGGGCTCCAAGGCATGTGTGGAATCTCCATAACAACCACAGAGACCTCCTACATAACTTGCTTGAATAGCGTTTCCTTACAAGAAAACAACTACTAAAACAAACATTGACCAATCAAATGCAAATTTGAAATTTCTCGATATCTTCAATTAAAGATCAATTCTAAAAATAGACTTGATCAATCAAGCGTGACGACTATTATCATCTGATAAATCTTTATACAAAAGAATTACATCAACAATGTGAGAGGCAGTAATATATATACATTTATCTGTGTTTATACAAAAATGAATCTGCCCCTTTATTGTGATATCTGTACATGATTTTCTTTTGTTTCTCAGCCGATAATAAGAGCTAAACGTAGAAAGACAGAAAGTTTAAATCACAGATATATAACAATACTATAAATAATGATTCTACATGATGTGGAGAAACAAAATGGTCTTAAATGGTTTACTTCACAGACAAAAGATTGACACACAAAAATATTAAGAAATATTTAAGGTTATGATGCAACTTTTCTTTTTGCATATCAGACACGATTATCTCCTGTTTACACCAGTGCTAGAAAAACCTGTCTTACACCCCTCATGTAAGACAAGTCACATATTTTAAATGACATAATTTCCATGTGCCTTTTATGAAAGAATTGCGTTCTTAGAATGACCTTATCAACGTTAGCAATGTAAACAGTTACCCTTGAGCTAGTTATTCAAGTCTGTACTGGTAGCAATACCGGCAGAAATCTACCTATACCTACCTATACCAAGGGCAGCCTTGTCAAGACACAATCCTTGCAGTTGGACCAGACTCTGTACTGCTGTCTGCTTTAAATGAAGTACATTATCAAAGTACAGTAAAAGCATGATAATGGTACACAATAACCCTGAACTTGCTGAATTTCTGACATGGACTTTTTCTTTTAGGAATTGACCATTATCTAGGAATAGCAAGATGAAAATTTCAAGTTGATTAGCCAACAGTATAGAGCCTGGTCAGACTGCATGGATCAACACATTGCCTGCCTCTGTACTAGTGGCAAAGGTTTATCATTTTTTTGGTCCCACCAGACTAATAGTTTAACTTTCTTACAATACTTTTATTAATTATCTGCAATTTATTGCAAACAGTTTTTCTTCTTGGGAGGTAAAAATTGTTGGTTTTTTTTTTCTGTCCCCCCCCCCCCCCACATATTTCCTGTCCAATTAAGTCCCGCTCTTCTACTGGGCATAAACCATCTAAGGTCATCTATTCCTCCATTTCTTTGACTTCAACTCTTATACTTCTCTTTAATCAAAATAATCTTTTACGAACAAAAAGATTCCAAGTTAAAAAGGAGCATAACTCCAAAAACATTGCTTTCAGAATTACGCCCCTTGTCTAACAATTTCACATTGTCATAATAAGCAAGTATTCAAAGTTTCATGTTGATAACTTTTAAAATGTTTGGATAATGGGCTACATTAAAATTTACAATTACATTAGCTCAACATTTTCTTCAGAACAGACAAGATATAAATTAAAAAAAAATTTTTTTATACAAGCCAGTTATTTGCCTCTTTTTTCCTCATTTTTATTTTCTTGCAGGCTGATTTTCAGTTGCTCTTGTTTGACCTTTAACGGCTTTTTTTTCTAAATCACTTTCATTAAAAGTTAGTAAAAGAATTATTTTTCATTTTTACAGCAAAGATTTTCAAAAACTTTCATATAATTTTCATATTCATGTACATTAAATAAAGTGATTTTTTTTACAATAATAAAAGTACAAGAGAAAATAAATGTGTAACATAAACATAAAATAAATGGATGTAATGTTTTCTGCACTCGTTGTTTTAACAGAAAGGTTGTTAAGCAAAATAATTATAAAGATAAAAATATAATATTTTGTGACAACACCATTAATATTATCATATCAACATAAGAAACACTGCAAAATAAACAGCAAGGATAATCTCATCCTTAAAATCATTATCAAACCTTGAAAAATTAACTTGAAATTTGTGACACTCAAAAATATTGTATAAAACAATTATCCTTTGTTCAAATGTTGAAAAAATATAACCCTATACTCTTTGTTTGTATATCACTTTGTTTAGACCAATTCCTATAATTCTGATAATAATACTGTAAATTCACTTTATTTAGTGTACAATTAAGACCCCCGTCCTATAAGTGAACTGTCTTATACATGAGGAAATAAGGTATTTGTTTGGATAGGATATGTAAACTATATTCTAGTTGGTAAATTTGTTCCCCTTCAAAACTGACTTCATAAAGTAAAAACATTTCATATTCACAGTCAAAAGCAGTTTCCTTTCATAATAAGTCAAAAGCAATTTATAGTCTTCATAATGAGATACTGATTATATCTCATACCTCATAATGATATATGAATAATATCTCACTGAGATATCAATACCTCACACAGGGTACATCACAGTCTGACAGTCTTGTATCTTCTTTTCATCTTCATTTTTTTACTATATGCAGATACTCTGAATAATAGAATTTACACCCCTCTCCCCCACCCCTTTTTTATAAACTAAAGAATGGTCTTTAAAGACGACAAAATATTGCTAAGTAATATAAAACAACCTGATTAACTTGATTATATCAACCACAATGCATTCTTTATATTTTTAGTACTATATCTCTTTAGAACTATTTTTAACCAATCAGCACTAGTAAACAACAACCGCCCTTTAAGCAATTAATCTATTAATAGATCTTGTACTGCTGTAAATGAAAGCACTTGTCACAAAGCACAATTGTACATCAGTCATGTGGGATAGCGTATAATATTGATATGAATATATTAATCTTAATGTATTCATGTGAATATTAATATATCTCTATGAATATTAATATATCTCTATGAATACTAATATATCACTATGAATGTGAATATATCACTATGAATATTAATTTATTACTATGAATATTAATATAACACTATGAATATTAATATATCACTAGGAATATTAATATATCACTATGAATATTAAGCAGTCACACAGAACAATGCACTATTACATTATCATAAATATTAATATCAAAATATCCAGATTTATATTCAAATATTAATATGAATAACAATATATTAACATATGAATCTTAATACACAAAATATGAAAATTATAACATGATTGGGATGAAAATTATCACACAAACAAACAAAAATAGAAATAAACATGTCAAAAAATTACAGTTCAGTATTCATTAGACCTCTCCATATTTGTAATATATTTTCAAATTTCTACCTCGTGTAACAATAAATATACTAGGAACAGATCTTTATGCAATGAAATGAAGAAAATCCCATTTAAATGTGCCAGGTGACCTGACAACAGTAAAATCTCTTGAGGTGACTTGACAACAGTTAAATCCCTTAACAACTGTTTGAGTTTGTGAACAGAAGAAATTGTTTAATTATGCTTAGCTATTCATCAATATAATAACCACACTTTTCTGTTCTTCAACTATGTATTATCTGGAATTTTAAAGATTAAAAAAAGATTTAAATAAAAAAGGGTTTTTTCAACGGGGATCTACAAAAAAATTTCCCATTTTTATTTGTTTAAAAATTTTCAAATGAAACTTACCAATTATTTTTTAAGATGTTTCAAGTTGTTTAAAAATTGGGGAAAAGGTAAAACAATTAAAAAAATGTGTTCTATGTTGTTATTTATAAAGAAACAAGAATTTCTCAGAATCAATTTATCATATATCGTCACCTTAGTGCAGTAACAGGTTAAATCCTTTTATATTTAATAGGAGTTAACCAGTTATTGCACTCAGGTGACGATATACATTTACTATTTAAATATGAAGTTTAATATACAAATTTACAGAGAAAGTTTCCGGGACAACTTTGTATTGAAATATTAATCAGACATCCTTTACCAAAAGTTAAACATACACTTGACTTGAATAAAAAAAACCCATTCCAACTAGTGGCAATACTTTTCTACTTAAAGTGGAAATTCTGCAAATTTTTTAATTCTAATTCGACTTTACAAAAGTTAACAACACTTTTTGCTTTATAAACTTTGCTACAGTTGGTATTACGATCAACATATTCAAAAACAGCAACAATATTGTGTATAAAGTCACAACTTTTAAAAGTTTTAGAGAAAAAAATAATACACATATGCCAAATTGGCAACATATTCTGCTTTAAAGTGGTACTAAAGTAGTTGCGAGAATAAATCCAGTTTTACTAAAGTAGCAATACATTAAATTTCTACTAAACCTTTACCTTAGACTGGTCCAGCTTCCATTTTTTGGACCATTCCATTATCAATTTTCGTGGATATCAAAATTTGAACATTGGTCAGCCAACAGTATAGGGCTCTATAATGGTGTAAAATATTCATCACTTTTCGTTCCAAGCAGTTAAAGGGTTAAAGTAGAAATGTTGTGAAGTTGAAATTTTGATTTTACGAAAAATATAGCATTTTTTTATGCTTTAAGTAGCAATTCTGTAAACTTTGAGGTCAGATCCTATTTCATGTCCCTCAAAGTATCAATTCTGTGCGAGCCTAAAAACCAGCATTGGTTCATTTGGCGAAAAACAAGTCAGTGTATACATAAACGATTGTTTGGCATAAATAATATATTACAAGTAATGTATATTAATATAGATCTATGCTGTACATATAAAAACTTTCATGAAGCTGAAAAGAAATGTTAATTGTTGATGCTTGCTGGGATTGTATGAGCTTTGGTCCTGAAAAATGAACAGAAAAACACCATTAGACAATTAACTCTTTGTTTGTTTGTCAGGTTTTTACACAAATTTCCAAGCAATTTTAGGTCATATCTCGGTGGTTGAACATCTTCCCTAGATAACTAACCGGTTGAGTGGCAGTGTGGCCGAGTGGTTAATACGTCAAACTAGAAATCTATTGATTACTGACTGCGTGGGTTCAAACCCTGTCAGGGGCAAGCCATTGTTTCTGTGAGCAAGAAATTTTACACTCATTGCTTAATACTGGTTAGTTCCAGGAACAGATTCAAAGTGTGTTTCAATAAGCTTATAGCTTCCAACACAATCAAATTAAAATAAATTAGTATAAACTTAACTAACTAACCAGTAATTGCCAATTTTTTCGCAACTGACCAACTTCTAATACACATGATCTTTACTTTCATTTAAGAGAAATTAACTGGCTTTAAATTACATAGAAAATATCTAAAAAGTGTTGATTTTGAAAACAGTAATATAACTGAAATAACCCTTGTGAACTGAGATGAGCTAATAAAGATGAAAATAAACAATTCAAACCTATAATTGGAGTGTGTATCATTCGACTCCATGAGCAAAGATCATCACCAGCCCTGGTTCCATGATCAGATCTTCTGGCATATGTTGATTCTCTATACTTGTTACAACCACTGCTTGTTTACCTGTCAATACATATATATTACTGTAAATTCACTTTATTTTGTGGGCATGAAATTTTGTGTTTTTTTGTAGGCATGAAATTTCGTGGTTGTTTAAAAAAAACATTACTTCATGGGTTGTTAGATTCATGGATTGTCTATTTTTGCAATAAAAGTAAAATGATTTAAATATAAACCTATCAAACCATGTATAAATGTGAATCACTTTATTTCGTGGGTATGAAATTTTGTAGTTTTGTCAAAAAAGAATATCTTTTAAAAATTTTATGGGTTCTTAGATTGTTGTCTATCTTTGCAAAATAAGTAAACTGCTTATTTACCTGTCCAAGCATAAACATGTATTACTCTGAATTAAATTCTTGAAATTTCGTGGTTTTTGTAAAAAAAAACAACAAAAAAACAAAAACAACATTTTCATGGGTTTTTACAATTTTTAACTATTTTTGCAAAATTAGTTAATGCAAATAATGTATTGGAAAATAATCCTACAGCAAACAAAATAAAATTTCACTGGATCTTGAATTCCTGGATGAAAACCACGAAAATGAGTACCTCTTAATAAATGATGATTTTGCAGTATAAATAATGTTTACACTGGGAAAGAAATCTTGTTGCTTTTACAACATTACCCTAAAAAGATATAGTAAGCATTTTTACAGTGTTTTCTTTATTCCCTAAATTTCTATTTGTTTAAAATTCTATGTCAATGAAATTGTTCAATGTTTACATTAATCCAGTTTTTCTCTTGTATAGGTGTGCAGTCAGAGAACCAAACTGGTTTTCATTCATACCACTTACCCGGTATTCTTTTTGTGACATAATTCTCATATTGTCGTCTGTTAATCTGTCTTGTTTCTAACGTAGCTAGACCTGCTGGCCACCGTCGTTCGTGTGCGTTCTCCATCAACTCATTCACGATATGGGAAGGACATCCGCTATCTATCAGTGATCTTTTTATCACGGCTTGAAGCACTGCGTCTGGCGTAGATATCATACCACCCCAGCGTGTTACCCTGGCAGTCTGTAGACTGTTTGTCCATCTGAAAATTTTATATTATTTCTACATTATCGTACAAAACTTTATTGAACAGGACTAATAAACTAACTTCTGAAATATTCACAGAGTGATCTAAAATGGAGTTATATATAGAGATGCAAATTGTTCATGAAGTCATAAGGACTTTGCATTCGAAACACTTTTGATACTACATGCAGGTATATACTTGTACGATGAATATGCATTTACAGGATACTCCAAATATACAGCCAAATGTTATATTTATCACTTAGGATCATGATCGGATTGTATTAAAGTAGGGATGGCAACGAATACCAAAATCAATACTCGAGTACTCGGTCATTTTTCCGATCGAGTACTCGGTTACTCGGATGATTTCCAATGATATTTAAAGTTTTACCACACAATATCAGCACCGTCTGCATGCTACTTTCGTTTTCAATTTTAATTCATAGAATTCGTAACTATAAATAGGACTGCAAGAAATACATATATAAATTTAAACATAAGAAATGCCAATGATATACATTGTACCTACAAATTTTCTCCCTAGAATACAGGATGAACTTGAAGCGCAAATACGCTTCAACGGATAGAAAAGTCCTTTTTATGTTAGTGACAAATACGGTACCATATATGGAAGCGCCGGACTATTTTTGACGTTGGTTCCGATTTAAGCTGCGTATAAACATAGCATTTGGAAACGGACACCAAAATTATAAAAAGGCGTGGCAGGTTTTGCAAAAACTACATATTCTCCCGTCGGTCATAGATTTATTTCTTGACAGCTACATTTAATTTTCTGAAATTTCTTATAGAAGTGTAGTATAATGAAAATCATTTATAATTCAAACGAAAAGGTATATAATAAAAGGAAAATTATGTTGTAGTAGCTTTCTGAGCCTATGCATTTTTCTATTCGCGATGTAGGAAAATTGAGATATCAATTTTTCCACCGCTGCTCCTAGCAAAATACAAAGCTTCAACATAATATTCCGTATATATATTTACGTTTTTATAATTAACAAGTTTCGGCTACAAACTGTCTAATATTTAAAGGTTATTAAATATCGTAAGAGGCCGTATGTAAACGACACAGGACTATGTTCAATCCAATACGCATGTCAAACTGCTAATCGCCTCGTTAAATTTAAGATATCATTTTCACACCTCTGCAAGGATGTTTTTATTGCATTTAACAAGTATTTATACAGATACGTGTACATTTCCGAATTTCTGAACTAATCTTTCTAAATCGCAAAAACAGTAGAAAAGAAATATTTTTTCCGAGTAATCGAATATCAATTTTGTTAACCGATATTCGGACGTTCGATCGAGTACTCGGTTACCCGGTTACTCGTTGCCATCCCTATATTAAAGTGACATTATGCCCATCCAGCAGTAAATATTAAGGGTACAGGTAAAGGTCCATATAACTTCACATTTTGGCATAGTTGTTTTCAATTTAATATTTTACTCCACATGTATATTCAATAAACAATGTGACTCACGAAATATTCTTTAAACATCTTTCGGATTGTATAGGTGATGTTCAATTTATAAAAAGAGTGGGGAACAATAGTCAATCTTTTGAAATATATAGTCAATTCTGCTAGATTTAACATTATTAAAATGAGCAGAATGATACTTAAATTCAATATGTATAGGTCATACAGCCATCTCTCTGCTTTATTGGTGGAGGAAGATTTCTTTAAGCACCCAAGTAGAACCACCATCCTATTATATAGCTTGATAATCATGGTCTGCATTGTTTGATATTAAGACAGTAAATGTTTTGAAATTTTCCCTAAAAGTGATGGAGTGAAAGATTGACAAGTCCAATTAAAATATTAAGAGTGATAAGGGATAAACATTGATTCAGAAGTGGCTTTGTAGATCCTGACCTACACATTTCAATTGTATTTGTCTTGTTTGTTTGTTTGGTTTTATGTCTTGAAGTTATATAATAATCCACAGTTCTCATGTGTATATATATATACACTCACCTGACAATATCAGACTGTTCCATTTCTGTTTGTATCTCTCTCATTCTTGGATTTGAAACTCTCATAGATCTCATGTATTCCTGCAAAGATAAATTTAAACAGTTATGTACGAGTTATATGTATTGTTTACTCATTTAACACTGTATGTCTGTAATATCGCATTTCATTGGATAATCGGAACGTTTATATAGTTTAATATACATGGCTGCTGTCAATTTATTAAGAAATCTCACTTTTTTCCCTCAAAAATAGTAGTTTGCTTTACTATAAATTTGTTATTAATATTCCTGAAAGGTGATATGACGTATATAAACAATTAGTTCAAACAAACATCAATATAACACCATATAACCTGTCAAAAATCTTTATAACTAATATTCTACTTTTAGTTTTCTTGAATGCACCCAAAGTAATTTAATGCTAACACTAATTGTTTCACAAGTTCTTGTACCTTATATCAGTGACAATCACTTTCAACTGAACAAATCACTGGAACTAACCATGAGAGCCTGTGTTGACTGAATAACAAGAAAGGTGTCAAGCGCAGACACAACATTTACAGTGTAATCATTTGTAATGTTTTAACAAATGCTGATATAAACAAAATTAAATACCTTTAAAAGTTGCAGTTCGCGTTTTTGTTCATTTATTTGAAGTTTGTGCTCGGCAATTTCCGTCTGCATCTCTGCCATTTTCTGCGTCTGCTGATTAACAAGGTTGCGTAACTCTCGCACACAGTTATGTTCCTAAAATATACATGTTGTTAAAATTACATACATGTTAAAACAGTCAAACCTGTAAACAAAGGCCAGGTAGCCATCTGGGAACTTCTTTTACATACCTTTCTAGTTAAACTATTTTCACAATTTTGGAACTTGATTATTAACATGACTAACAGCACTTCTTCAGTTAAACATTTACTCACAGAATTGTGACAACTTATTTGCCATTAACTAGCAATAACTATTCTTTAATGAACCTTTTCTGAAGATTCCTTACTTTAAATTCAATAAACCTATTTGTTTATTTTAAAGTAATTTCATTCTGTCCACAAAAATGTTTTCTTTAATTAGCAAACTTTAAGTTAATCAGTCAAATTACACTTACTTTTGCAATTAATTCACTTTATGTTCATTACTTTTATGTAACAAGTTAAATGAAAGCACTCTTTTATAGCTCACATTCACTACTTGATACCATTAATTAATCTTTTCTTCAATTAGCTTACTTTGAGTTCATCCTTTGGCACAACCAGTCCACAACCAAGCTCACAATGGACTGGTTTTTTAGGATTAAATTCACACTCATTCAGATGATTTGGTAACATGTCTAGTTTCACAACCACTGTACAACCATACTCTTTGTTATCACATGTAATGTGGAGGCGAGACAAAAGATTACGTAGAATTCTAGGAACCGGTTTCAGCTGGTTTGGTGTGATAGGGTTGCGGTCTACCGGACAGGTTGGTTGCCTTGTCAACCACTCCTGAATACAGGAAGCACAGAAGGCATGTTCACATGCTGGGGCCTGTAATAAAGATTATGAAAATTAGTATATATAAAATACCTTTAATATACAAAATATTAGTTATTTTGTAAAATACAATTTATTCCAAGAGTTACTTTCACACAGATTTACAAGTAGATGTACTGCTAAACTTGCCCATCTGTAATAGGTAGGTAGGTCTGAAGGCAGAAATGCTACCAAACTTACTAAATTGAAAGAACAAATTATTGTTCATGGATTTTAAATAAACCTTTTGGGCATGTGCAAAAATACTGCAAATTGCACTTGAATTAGCAATAAATATTTTGTTAGGGAATGTTATCTGTTTCCTTATTCAATTTATCTACATTAAATAACAGGGACAATTTCTACTAAAATTCTCTTCAGATTTGACTATCAAGAATACATAACCTAAACAATTGTAAAATCTTGAAACACATGCAATATCAGTATGTATACAATATAATATAACAGAGGCCTATTAAAGGTCTCTTCCTTATAAACTTTTCCTTTAAAGTCATGCAGTTTTCTCCAAAATATTAAGCTTTTTTACTTTGTAAATAAGCATTTTCACTATAATTTTCCCAAAATCAAGAGACAAAGGCTGTAGGCCTGTTCCCAATTTAGCAAAACAATGCTGAAATTGAATACATTTTGCCAGTAAAGGCTTTACACCCTTAAAGTCACAACAATACCAAGTAAGGTCACATGAAATCATTCCTGTTTTTCTCAGCAATAAGTTCAATATCAGTATTGTTATTCTCTATTATTTCAGGCATTGGGAAAAAAAAACAACATTATTTATGACAAGCTAGTCTCTTAACTAATAGACAGTCATACCCTACAAACAATAAAACTTCTGGCAAAGACAACAGTCAATAATCTTCATGTTAAAGCTATATCTCTGTAGTAAATATATCTAGTTGCCAGAATTAACCATTTCAATTACATATACACCATGTATCCCACAATAATCTAGTTTAGCATTGAACATGTAAAATCTAATACAACCTATCTCTCAAATGGGAGAGTGTGGATGACATTATTGTCAAAACCATTGAAAACTTTCAATTTACTCTTGAAAATTACCAAATATTGTGAAAATTTACCCCAACAAGCTCAATTTTACAGGCACATATGGTTCTTTAGGAAATAAATATGTTATTAAAATACAGTAGGTATATTTAGAGCAGTGATGGATTGCAATGATATTGATTTATCGTCCATATTTTTCTGTCAATCAATACACATTTGATTTTGATTAATTACTTATATTTAGAAATTATGAAAATTCATCACATGTCCATGTCTAATATTATGCTATCTATATATTTGTGTATCATCAATATTTGATATCTGATATTGATATTTTATTTGTTTGTTTCATTATTTTACGCCTATTCCCAACAGTATTTCAGTCATATAGGCGGGTAGTTTCCTAACCATCATTCCTGGAGAGTTACACCAGTACTAGACTACCTTCCTCCGCGCTAAACTACCAAAGCATCTCCCGGGGATCAAACCCACGCCAGAGAGTTAACTGGATTAGAAGTCATCGACTCTAACCCCTAGACCACAGAGATATACATGTATCCTAAATATGCTTTGTTCTCAATTAATGACAGCTCTGCTAGTATCATCCAAAGAAAAATGTATAAATATGTAGTGTAAAAAGATTTTTACATTTCCCAATTTTCTTATTATAATCTTGCTAAATTTTCTCATTTTAAAAGACATCATTTGTAGCAATAAAGGTAAAAACATGTCAATGGTAATTCCTACATTACAGATTAGAAGTACCACTTGTAGTTATAAATTATATTTTCAAAACTGGGAATTATTAAAATCTAGACATATCTATGTCTTATTGAACATAATTTTAAGTAACAAATGTTATTATTATTTATTCAAATATTTTTCTTCACACATTTTCTTCCTTATATTCCATTATTCTAAATAAGAAAATTATTAGGAAAATTATCCTTAAAAAATATATATCAATTTTATAAAATTCCAGATAAAACATACATGTATAAATAATCAATATTTCCTTTTTTTCCCTTTGATCATCAAATCCTCCTTCAATATTGATAAAACAACAATCTTAATATTCTAAAATATTTTTCTCTCTCTCTGAATAATCTACTTTATTATCTAAATAAAACAAAAACACAATATATTCCCCGTCAAAACACGGAACGCTAGTAAAGTTTTCTTGCTCAATACAGCGCAACACTAATGTCCGAACATTTTCTTTGTGTTTAATACCTTTAATCCGAGATTAAAATGCAAGACACACTTTCACAACGATTCAAGGATTATATGGATTAATAACCTATGAATAAGCTCACTGTACTTGACTTGGCTTCGTGACCTTTGACACCAAGGACATTTTACAATATAATCATGCAATTCATTTCAATATTATTTTTTTTCAACTTTTTCACAATATCAGTATTTTCTATATCACCATTATAAAGTCCAGCTTGCCAGAACTTTCAAGTTGTCTATATCACCAATATAAAGTCCAGCATGCCTGAACTTCCAAGTTGACTATTTCACCATTATAAAGTCCAGCTTGCCTGAACTTCAAAGTTGTCTTTATCACCATTATAAAGTCCAGCTTGCCTGAACTTTCAAGTTGACTATATCAACATTATAAAGTCCAGCTTGCCTGAACTTTCAAGTTGACTATATCACCATTATAAAGTCCAGCTTGCCTGAACTTTCAAGTTGACTATATCACCATTATAAAGTCCAGCTTGCCTGAACTTCCAACTTGACTATATCACCATTACTAAAAATGTGTCATCATGCCACGGATGCCCCCGCATGCAGCCAAAATTTCAAATGTTATAATATTTAGTTCCAAATTTGTTTGCACAAATTATTTTTTTCATTCTTTGTTCAAAGCCCTTAAAACTTTTCAATGTTAACACAAACCATTTTTATACAATGTTCAAGGCACTGAAATGATTCAGTCTTAACCTTTTGAAAATAGCAAATTGCATATTTGTAGCCAAAATAATGGCTATATACATTTCCACAAAAGTATGAGTGCTGAAACTGAAAGTTCAAAATTTTTTCCAACATTCAGGAAAGATAAGTTTGTCCAAAATCATTGAACAACGACCAAATTCAAACTTAAACTGCTTATTCCTAAGATGTATCTATATTATTTTCAAAGTGAAAGGGACATAACTCTGCCAAAAAATCATCGAACCATGACCAAATTCCAACTTGACCTGCGCATTCCTTTGACATATCCATATATCAATTTTGAGTTGAATATGTAACACTGTTGGGTTGATAATGAACAGAAACTGTAAATTTCATATCATTTTCAAAGTGAAAGGGGCATTACTCTGCCAAAAATCATTGAACCATGACCAAATTCGAACTTGGCATGCGCATTCCTTTGACATATCCATATGTCAAATTTGAGTTGAATGTGTAATACTGTTGGGGAGATAATAAACCGAAACTGAAAATTTTATATTATTTTCAAAGTAAAAGGGGCATAACTCTGCCAAAAATCATCAAACAATGACCAAATTCGAACTTGGCCTGCGCATTCCTTTGACGTATCCATATGTCAAGTTTGAGTTGAATGTGTTGTACCATTGGGGAGTTAATGAACGAATTTGAAAATTTCATATTATTTTCAAAGTAAAAGGGGCATAACTCTGCCAAAAATCATCGAACCATGACCAAATTTGAACTTGACCTGTATTTTCTCATGACATATCCATATGTCAAGTTTGAGTTGAATGTGTTTTACCGTTGGGGAGATAATGAACGGAAACTGAAAATTTCATATTATTTTCAAAGTAAAAGGGGCATAACTCTGCCAAAAATCATCGAACCATGACCAATTTCGAACTTGACCTGTATTTTCTCATGTCATATCTATATGTCAAATTTGAGTTCAATATGTGCAACAGTTATTAAGATAATGAACGGAAACTGATGATGACGGAAGGACGAAATGACGGAATTACGGAATGACGGAACAGGGTAACAAATGCCATTATATGGCGGGGGCATAATAAAGTCCAGCTTGCCTGAACTTCCATGTTGACTATATCACCATTATAAAGTCCAGCTTGCCTGAACTTTAAAGTTGACTATATCACCATTATAAAGTCCAGCTTGCCTGAACTTCAAAGTTGACTATATGTCACGGTTCAGAACTGTTCACTATTTAGGGGAGAAGATGTGTAAGTGGCCGGATAGCTCAGTAGAGCCGCGGAACGGTATTCCGAGGGTCCCGGGTTCGAGTCCTGGTCAGGCTGCAAATTTTTCTCACCCTGTGACATATATTCCCATTATTTAGTCCAGCTTGCCTGAACTTCCAAGTTAACTATATCACCATTATAAAGTCCAGCTTGCCTGAACTTCCAAGTTGACTATATCACCATTATAAAGTCCAGCTTGCCTGAACTTCAAAGTTGACTATATCACCATTATAAAGTCCAGCTTGCCTGAACTTCAAAGTTGACTATATCACCATTATAAAGTCCAGCTTGTCTGAACTTTCAACTTGACTATATCACCATTATAAAGTCCAGCTTGCCTGAACTTTCAAGTTGACTATATCACCATTATAAAGTCCAGCTTGCCTGAACTTCAAAGTTGACTATATGTTCAGAATTGTTCACTATTTAGGGGAGAAGATGTGTAAGCGGCCGGATAGCTCAGTAGAGCCGCGGAACGGTATTCCGAGGGTCCCGGGTTCGAGTCCTAGTCAGACTGCAAATTTTTCTCACCCTGTGACATATATTCCCATTATTTAGTCCAGCTTGCCTGAACTTCCAAGTTAACTATATCACCATTATAAAGTCCAGCTTGCCTGAACTTCAAAGTTGACTATATCACCATTATAAAGTCCAGCTTGCCTGAACTTCCAAGTTGACTATATCACCATTATAAAGTCCAGCTTGCCTGAACTTCAAAGTTGACTATATCACCATTATAAAGTCCAGCTTGTCTGAACTTTCAAGTTGACTATATCACCATTATAAAGTCCAGCTTGCCTGAACTTTCAAGTTGACTATATCACCATTATAAAGTCCAGCTTGCCTGAACTTCAAAGTTGACTATATGTCACGGTTCAGAATTGTTCACTATTTACGGGAGAAGATGTGTAAGCGGCCGGATAGCTCAGTAGAGCCGCGGAACGGTATTCCGAGGGTCCCGGGTTCGAGTCCTAGTCAGACTGCAAATTTTTCTCACCCTGTGACATATATTCCCATTATTTAGTCCAGCTTGCCTGAACTTCCAAGTTAACTATATCACCATTATAAAGTCCAGCTTGCCTGAACTTCAAAGTTGACTATATCAACATTATAAAGTCCAGCTTGCCTGAACTTCCAAGTTGACTATATCACCATTATAAAGTCCAGCTTGCCTGAACTTCAAAGTTGACTATATCACCATTATAAAGTCCAGCTTGCCTGAACTTCAAAGTTGACTATATCACCATTATAAAGTCCAGCTTGCCTGAACTTCAAAGTTGACTATATCACCATTATAAAGTCCAGCTTGCCTGAACTTCAAAGTTGACTATATCACCATTATAAAGTCCAGCTTGTCTGAACTTTCAACTTGACTATATCACAATTATAAAGTCCAGCTTGCCTGAACTTTCAAGTTGACTATATCACCATTATAAAGTCCAGCTTGCCTGAACTTCAAAGTTGACTATATCACCATTATAAAGTCCAGCTTGTCTGAATTTCCAAGTTGAATATATCACCATTATAAAGCTGGACTTGACTAAACTAATAAGTTGTCTGACCAAACTGTGCTGCCAATGCTGCCATTATAAAACCAGGCTTGTCTGAACTTCAAGGCAGAGTTTATACTGTTGCCAATGCTGCCATTGTAAAACCAGACTTGACTGAACTTCACGGCAGAAGTTTATACTGTTGCCAATACTGCCATTATAAAACCAGGCTTGACTGAACTTCACGGCAGAAGTTTATACTGTTGCCAATGCTGCCATTATAAAACCAGACTTGACTGAACTTCACAGCAGAAGTTTATACTGTTGCCAATGCTGCCATTATAAAACCAGGCTTGACTGAACTTCACGGCAGAAGTTTATACTGTTGCCAATACTGCCATTATAAAACCAGGCTTGACTGAACTTCACAGCAGAAGTATATACTGTTGCCAATGCTGCCATTATAAAACCAGGCTTGACTGAACTTTACAGCAGAAGTTTATACTGTTGCAAATGGTGCCGTTATAAAACCAGGCTTGACTGAACTTCACGGCAGAAGTTTATACTGTTGCCAATGGTGCCTTAATAAAACCAGGCTTGACTGAACTTCACGGCAGAAGTATATACTGTTGCCAATGCTGCCCTTATAAAACCAGGCTTGACTGAACTTTACGGCAGAAGTTTATACTGTTGCCAATGGTGCCGTTATAAAACCAGGCTTGACTGAACTTCACGGCAGAAGTATATACTGTTGCCATATGCTGCCATTATAAAACCAGGCTTGACTGAACTTCACGGCAGAAGTTTATACTGTTGCCATAGCTGCCATTATAAAACCAGGCTTGACTGAACTTCACGGCAGAAGTTTATACTGTTGCCAATGCTGCCATTATAAAACCAGGCAGGCTTGACTGAACTTTACGGCAGAAGTTTATACTGTTGCCAATGCTGCCATTATAAAACCAGGCTTGACTGAACTTTACGGCAGAAGTTTATACTGTTGCCAATGCTGCCATTATAAAACAAGGCTTGACTGAACTTTAAGATAGACTTTAAACTGTTGCCAATGCTGTCAATATAAAACCAGACTTGACTGAACTTCACGACAAAAGTTTATACTGTTGCCAATGCCACCATTATAAAACTAGGCTTGACTGAATTACAAGGCAGAATTTATATTGTTGCCAATGTTGCCATTATAAAACCAGGCTTGACAGAACTTCCTGACAGAGTTTAAACTGTTGCCAACATCGCCATTATAGAACCACCCTTGACTGAACTTCATGGCAGAAATTATACTGTTGCCAATGCCACCATTATAAAACTAGACTTGACTGAATTACAAGGAAGAATTTATTTTATTGCCAAAGAAGCCATTATAAAACCAGGCTTGACAGAACTTCATGGCAGAGTTTAAACTGTTGCCAACATCGCCATTATAGAACCACCCTTGACTGAACTTCATGGCAGAAATTATACTGTAACCAATGCCACCATTATAAAACTAGGCTTGACTGAACTTCATGGCAGAGATTATACTGTTGCCGATGCAGACATTATAAAACTAGGCTTGACTGAACTACATGGCAGAGATTATACTGTTGCCAATGCAGCCATTATAAAACTAGGCTTGACTGAACTTTACAGCAGAAGTTTATACTGTTGCCAATGCCTCTATTATAAAACCAGACTTGACTGAACTACATGGCAGAGATTATACTGTTGCTAATGCAGCCATTATAAAACCATGTTTGATCGAACTTCAAGGCAGAGTTTTTACTATTGCCTATGAGGCCATTATAAATTCAGGCTTGATTGAACTTTAAGACAGAGTTTAAATTGTTGCCGAGGTCACCATTATGAAGCCAGACTTGTCTGAAAATTACCAGCAGATTTTAAACTGTTGCCTATGTCACCATTATAATGCCAGGCTTGTGTAAACTATCCAACAGATTTTAAACTGTTACCTATGTCATTATTATAATGCCAGGCTTGTCTGAACTATCCAGCAGATTTTGAACTGTTACCTATGTCATTATTATAATGCCAGGCTTGTCTGAACTATCCAGCAGATTTTAAACTGTTACCTATGTCATTATTATAATGCCAGGCTTGTCTGAACTATCCAGCAGATTTTAAATTGTTGCCTATGTCACCACAGTGATTTTTTTTGGCTGAGTTTGACCCTGAAATAAGGCCTCTTCACAATGCCAAAAAACATAAAAAATTCACAAAAATGTGTAAACAATTCACAATTAGCAGGATTGCTTTTCAGTACCAAACAAAATAATGAACTGACAATTGACAATCTTGAGAATTTGATTGATATATTTGAGGGAATAAAAAAAAGAAAGCCATGAATATTATTATAAAATATATGATTAAAGTGACTACAGATGATGATTAATTCTTGTTTATTTTTTCACAATTTAACAGATTATCGCGCTAAAAATTCACAATTTCAGGGGTACGGGTTGCTGTGAAAAAACGTTAAAAAAATCACTGCTGACCAATATAAAGCCAGGCTTGTCTGAACTATCCAGCAGATTTTAAACTGTTACCTATGTCACCATTATAATGCCAGGCTTGTCTGAACTATCCAGCAGATTTTAAACTGTTACCTATGTCACCATTATAATGCCAGGCTTGTCTGAACTATCCAGCAGATTTTAAACTGTTACCTATGTCACCATTATAATGCCAGGCTTGTCTGAACTATCCAGCAGATTTTTAACTGTTACCTATGTCACCATTATAATGCCAGGCTTGTCTGAACTATCCAGCAGATTTTTAACTGTTACCTATGTCACCATTATAATGCCAGGCTTGTCTGAACTATCCAGCAGATTTTAAACTGTTACCTATGTCACCATTATAATGCCAGGCTTGTCTGAACTATCCAGCAGATTTTTAACTGTTACCTATGTCACCATTATAATGCCAGGCTTGTCTGAACTATCCAGCAGATTTTTAACTGTTACCAGGGTTCCCGCTGTCGCTCGCCAATGTCGCCAAATGCAACAAAATATGAATTTTGGCGCATAAAATCTTTAATTGGCGAATTTTCTGGCGCAAATGTAAAATAAAAGCATCCGACAACTAGTACACTTACATATCATAAGCAGCCACGTCAATTACATAAGTGGCCCTAATGTGAAAGGTCACCCGCGATTAGATTGTTTATCAAACTGTATCATCAATTATGTCATCAATTGCACGGTGCATATCCATATTGGTACCCTCTTTGCGAAATCTGCTGAAACGGTACCCAATTTGCACATGCACAGGTCATTCTCTGCTAAAAACAAACTGCGATGGATAACAATCCAGTAAAATTTCATTGTAATAAGTTAAGGAGGTTTATTACATGCTTTTCGGTGGTTTATAGAAATATATCAGTGATATAAAACTGGTAATTTCACTGTTTGAAACAGTGAAATTACCACTTTGATAATTTCACTGTTTTGAATTTAAACCCCTTACGTTGTTTCAGTGAAATACCAGCGTACACAGTACTGGGTACCATATTAATGCCGTGACGTCGTAAATGACGTCACGTTGTATTATTATTTGGCGCACTTTTCATTCAGTGATAGGTTTAATGCCTTTTTACAACGTTTTTTTGCATATAATAAAAAGAAAATTTATTTAGTTCAGTGTAAGATCGAAATATATTTCACCTTGTGAACACCAAAAGTTCATATTTCACTCGTGGCTGCGCCACTCGTGAAATATACCTTTTGGTGCTCACTCAGTGAAATATATTCCGATCTTACACTGAACTAAACAAATATCCTCTATATAACACTTAGAAAAACATGTATACCACGGAAAACTAGAATGTTTTATTTATGTGCTGATTTGTCATGTGCCCGTTTTTCATGTACTGCAACTTCACAATAAGCTACAAAAAATCGAAAAGTAGGGTGATTTTATGAATTTGACATTTATTTTTGACAATATACTGCCATTTGTCCGATGATGATATGTAAATGAACATATTAAATATGTATGATGAATATATAATGAAGCCACAGGTTCATTGCAGCCCGAATAGTATGTCGCGGTGATGGACGAGGCAAGACTTGTCAATTTTTTGTAGCTTATTGTGAAGTTGCTGTACATGAAAAACGGACACATGACAAATCAACACATAAATAAAACATTCTAGTGTTCCCTGGTATACATGTTTTCTAAGTTTCATACCTCCTTTACTAATTACAATGAAATTTTACTGGATTGTTATCTATCGCTGGTTTGTTTTTAGCAGAGAAAGACCTGTGCATGTGCAAATAGGGTACCGTTTCAGCAGATTCCGCAAAGAGGGTACCAATATGGATATGCACCGTGAATTGTGTGACACTTCAGGAACATGACAAGATAAAAGTGTCAATGTGTTAATTGGTACAATTTACATCTTTAATCCTCTGACTTGGAGCACTGATAATTACACATGTGGTCAAATGGTGTTAGAAATGAAAGACCGTCCGTGATGTTATTTATGTTGTCACATGCATTCATTCAAATGGCATTTGAAAACCACATAATACTATGTCTATATTTTAGATAATAAACATGTGCAGCTGTAATAAAATGAAACATTATAAATATGTGTTTGTAATCTTAATGATATATAACTGCTAAAGATAGGCATGTCTCTCTTGCAGAATTACTGGCTCCATATTGGCTCCCACTTTTTCTGATTGGCGAATTTGGTGGCGCCAACTCATTTTGACCCAGAGGGAACCCTGTGTTACCTATGTCATTATTATAATGCCAAGCTTGTCTGAACTGCCCAGCAGATTTTAAACTGTTACCTATGTCACCATTATAATGCCAGGCTTGTCTGAACTATCCAGCAGATTTTGAACTGTTACCTATGTCATTATTATAATGCCAGGCTTGTCTGAACTATCCAGCAGATTTTGAACTGTTACCTATGTCATTATTATAATGCCAGGCTTGTCTGAACTATCCAGCAGATTTTAAACTGTTACCTATGTCATGCCAGGCTTGTCTGAACTATCCAGCAGATTTTTAACTGTTACCTATGTCATGCCAGGCTTGTCTGAACTATCCAGCAGATTTTAAACTGTTACCTATGTCATGCCAGGCTTGTTTGAACTATCCAGCAGATTTTTAACTGTTACCTATGTCATGCCAGGCTTGTCTGAACTATCCAGCAGATTTTTAACTGTTACCTATGTCATTATTAAAATGCCAGGCTTTTTTTTAAAAACTTTGCAGCAGTCTGACCAGACTTTTTACTAGTCCATTTCACAAGTTAAGGTAGAAATAAGTTTTAACAGATTTAACAAAGTTGAATGGTTAAAGTTCCATTATATTATTATAACTTGTGCACAGCAAGATTACAAGTGCTTTTCTAAAATTTCCTTTGCTCTGATACAAGTTTATTCTAATTATTTTTCTTCAAAAATATGTTTATCATAATAACCCTTAACCCATAACCCCACATATCCTGCTCTGAACTCAGACCTATAAATTATAACTTCAAGGATCTTATTACAAAAATCCTAAACAGGGTTCTCGGGGACGCTTATTTTGGCGTCCCGGTACGCATGTTTATTGCCGCTGGACGCAAATATTTCAGAGCAAGGATTCCATGTACGCTTAATTTTGCCTGGGGACGCATAAACATTACCGATTGTTTACAACCACAAGTCAGCGCGTGTCAGTCTATAGGTAGGCGGTCCTATGCACATCGACCCGTGAAGCGATTAGCCAATCAGCGATAACGCTTTCGATCATTATCACGCAATAGAGATCAGACTAATGTATACACGCGCTGTAGGTGTAATTACCAGATATAACACAAGGTGATAATTTTATATATTTGATCAACAGTTAATTGGAAATTAGCAAATTTTACTGACAAAAGGATAAAATATCGACTATTTACGCCCCAAGTTTAAAGACTGTTTTCTCAAATTACAAATGAGTGCAATTTTGAATTATTGTCGAATATTTTCGGCATTTTCTAGGCAAAATTTTGCATTCATTTCATTCTTGCAAAATGTTCGTTTGCTTTCGTTTCATTCTTGCAAAAAAGAATTTAAGATATTGTGCCGAAATTCCAGAACAACAAACAACAATACACAAACGATTTTCTTTGATATATTCTATCCGGCTAAAACTGAGCTAGGGATCTAGCATGACACATTGTCTCCTTATGTTCAACATTTGTGCCAGATTCTTTCAAAATCCCTTGATGCAGAGTGATGGACCAGACAAGATTTTCTAAGTGCTGACCTTGGAACTTAGGACTTAGGTCTTGCACATGACACACCAGCTTATTAAGCTTCACATTCATACCATATTATTTCAAAATCCCTTGATGCATGACCCAGTATGGACCGGAATAGGTTTTTGAAAACACATAATGACTCACACAAGGACTGACATACAGGGGAACACAATAGGCCACCTTGCAGTTAATATGATGGGAGCTTTAAATTAACTTGAATCACAGAAGGCAGTTCTTATTAAATATTTAAAAGTTTTTTCTACAAGAAAAGAGTTCAATCAGCACAACTGAGGTAAAATTGCCTACAAACATTGATATTCAAATCTTGTAAATTAGGTATTTTATGTGATTCTTAGCTCAGTCTGAATTAGAAGCGTTTGGGGCATTATGTAAAATCAACATGGAAATTCTGGAAGAACAAAGTGAATTATCTAAAATTTTGCAAACAAGTCACTGGTCCAGACCTACATCAAATGGTTGACAAATCTTGAAAAAAGTATTTCCAGCCTTTATGTCAAAAAGCCCTTATAAAAAGAGCTATCAGTAGGACAGCATGCTCAGTACTTTTGAAAGTAAACAGAGCCTAGGTAAAATAGGAATTGACAAAAAGAAACATTTCATTAGAAAAATAATTGACATAAAATTGAGTCTTGGAAAATTAATAATTTTCTACATTCGCAAAGTGCCATATTTTATTAAGAGTTACAGGCCTAATGACAGTAACCTCCAATTTTGATCCAGAAAACATGTACATCACTAAGTTTTAAGTGTAAACTGTCAGTAGTTTTGAAGATTGATACTGCATGTAAAACTTTAACTAAAAAATCTTTTAAGTTCACAACGGACTATAATTCTGTCAAAATGTATGCCAAGAGTTATGGGCTCTGGAAAGTAACCAACTGTCACAGTCATGTATTAAAATTAAAGGGTATACTTCAGTAGTTTTGAAGTTTAATGTTGCATGTATGGCCATATTGCAGTCAATTTCCATGCCAGAGTTACAGGCCTGGGAAAGTGACCTCCAATCGTGCTCCCAAAGACATGTATCTAATAAAGTAATTAAATTGTTATGAAGTTAAACTGGTTAACACTTTCTTAGCTTCTTCTTATGATGTATTGGGATACACATTATAAACGCTGTATCATGGTTATTAACTTAAGTATCATATCCCGAGGGAGCATATCATTACCAGTGTTTTTATTTCTATATATAACTACTACCCTAAAACGGTACTGTTCCCAATAGAAAATAGACATTAAAATTCCCAATTTCCAATTTTTCATTCCCAAAATGGCTGTTCAAAATTCCCACAAGGCCAAGTGATTTCTCTGAAATCATTTGAATCCAACATATTCATATAAATCACCACTCAATAGTTCTACCTGGACAGTGGAAGCTGTTAGCTATCTTTATTCATGATGACTAATCTTAATTGTAGCTGAAAAAATGCTTTAAAAAATTCCCAATTTAAGTCAAAATAACGCATTTTTTTCCCAATCAGTCTGGTACCGGCACCATTCCCAAAGTAGAGAAAAAAAACACTGATTACACAAAGGTTTACCTGTAATGGCTCCTCAAGAACACCACTACATATAGGACATATCAGTTCTTCGTCAACATCCCCCTCAAATCTGTGCACCTCGTAACCCATCCTCCCTCATGTATCATGCCTGTAACGAAATAAAAATTCTTTGCTCAATAACAAAACAAAATAGAATAAAATAAAAGTTGCCAAAAAAAACAACAAGTAAATTCAATTAATTAATATCCACCACTCATTACATTAATCACATTTTTTTAACAGCTTCTTAGTACATGTATTATGAAACACAAATATTAACAAAGCCGAAAGGTAAATTTGGTCCCAAGTAAAAGGGATACTCAAAGACTGCAAACATGGGCTTTTCCAATCAAATTCCAGGGTACATCTTACAACTTTATATTAATGACATAACATTGTTGATTTTCCAACAGTTCATGAGTAAATGTTATTACTATATGTAAGTAATTTTTATTGTAATTAATATTAAATAGACTTAGAAATTGCACTGATGATCTTATCTTGTAATATTATAGAGCTGATGGTTCAGCTACAGCAATGTGAATTTGGCTTCTTTTTTTTAAAGAGTGAACCATACTCAATAGTTTGAATGCTTAGATCATTTTCTTTATCTAATTTATTCACCAGCATGTACTGCCCTAAGGGCAGCTAAATGCATTTAAGCTGAATATATAAAAAAATATGTATATATATGACTATTTTGAATATGATAACGATCTATTTATAAGCATTATTTAAAAAATAAATGCTTGACTAAGCTTATTTTCTCTGCATTGGATAACAATTACATGTAAGAAAACAGTTGACAGAAAAAAAAGGATTTTTTTCCCTCCAGGTAGAATTAATTAAGAATGACTTTTTAGTAATTTTCAATGTTCAAGAAGATCATGATTTGGAGTTTTCTCGGGATCTTAGCTTAATCTGTGTCAAAATTGGCATTTCTTTAGAGAAAGCATGTAACGCCATCCAACACTGTCTACGTGATTTTGGAAAATCGACTTTCATAAATTTTTGCTGAGGTGCGCATAAATTTATCAGCATTTAACTGTTAGCTTTGGGCATTTCACCCTGTAACCATGATGTGGGCGACATTACAATATGATGTCTACAGGTTAAAATCAATCATGATCAGGATAGTTTATATCCAGTCGCTGTTGAATGAAATTAATTATTTTGTTACCTTGACCTACATTTTTTTCTTTTAAGTCCATCGCACTTTTAAGTTTATATTTACTTGTGTAAAACACCAACATAGAAGTGCATTGTTTACATCAATAATCAATTAATTAGGTAAAATAGCATGAGATGAGTTAATCTGGCATAGACATTGCACAAGTACCACCAAACCCTGTAAAAATCATTAAATTGTCATACAATTATGCCCGCCTCGGACTCATTTTAATATACGTGGTCTTTCGCTTTCAGATACAACCTTACAGGTATAGGCGTAGTAAATAGCGACACTCTGATTGTGTAATGATAATTGTTAGTCCTGACATTGGGGATTCCAACTTTGTTCATGACATCGCCCGGTAAATATTACTTGAGACTCTATATTTTTTTCGGCAAATTTGACCTTAGATATATTGGTTGAATAAAACTGGATTAGATACATGGCGCAGTTTTCACCTGAATTGCCCCATTTGGTTTATACACCCATTGTCAGTCTCTATATGAACTACGTAAATAACCGAGGTATATTGAGCGAAAAAGTCGAGTTGTTTCCCTTATCTTCAAGTAAAATCAATATCTTGAATGCTAAAACAATGCAAATTTAGCCGTTTTTAAACCGCTAGTTTGGGGCGAGTTAATGTCCGATTTTAAAATTCATTACACCAATGAAAACCTTGTAATCTTAGCCTTGTCTCCGTATATCAGGGCTCATCCGGAAGGGCGATTCAGGCGAAAACTTCGCCGTGTATATTCCAATTTCGCTCTTCCGATTGATCAAAGAGAAGTCAACATCGCCGATAAAATCTTAATTCCCAAATAGTAATTACTTAGCGATGTAAAGAGCAGAGATTGTATCCGCCCATATGACGACCGCTAATTATCATTATCCAATCACAGCGTCGCTTTATACTACCCTTCTACCTACTTGAGACTCTATATTTTTTCGGCAAATTTGACCTTAGATATATTGGTTGAATAAAATTGGATTAGATATGTGGCGCAGTTTTCACCTGAATTGCCCCATTTGGTTTATACATCCATTGACAGTCTCTTTATGAACTACGTAAATAACCGAGGTATATTGAGCAAAAAAGTACGAGTTGTTTCCCTTATCTTCAAGTAAAATCAATATCTTAAATGCTAAAACAATGCAAATTTAGCCGTTTTTAAACCGCTAGTTTGGGGCGAGTTAATGTCTTGATTTTAAAATTCATTACACCAATGAAAACCTTGTGATCTTAGCCTTGTCTCCGTATATCAGGGCTCATCCGGAAGGGCGATTCAGGCGAAAACTTCGCCGTGTATATTCCAATTTCGCTCTTCCGATTGATCAAAGAGAAGTCAACATCGCCGATAAAATCTTAATTCCCAAATAGTAATTACTTAGCGATGTAAAGAGCAGAGATTGTATCCGCCCATATGACGACCGCTAATTATCATTATCCAATCACAGCGTCGCTTTATACTACCCTTCTACCTGTAAGCGAAGCGATAGACCGCCTACTCTAAACAGTAAATAATAAGAGCATCGGCCCGAAACGGTATAATTGTGTGATAGTTTTGCGAGTTTAATACGGGATTTGGCGATAATTATAAATTGTTTTTTCCCCCGATTATCTAAACAAGTGCAATCTTCCCTAATTGATATACACGATGCACTTCGATGGTGGGTTTTTAACCCGAGTAAAGGCGATGTGCAATGGATTTTTCACGGCTATCACAAAACCGTTAGTCAATTAAAAATAATCAATTTCATTAATGATCAGCGACCAGATTAAAAACTTAATCATAGTATTTAATGATTTCAGTCTGTTAACATCAATTTTTACTGTAAAATTGTTATGTTGCTCACGTCATGGCTACAAGGCGAAATGCCGAAACCGAGCAGTAAGAAAGTTACTGATTCTGATAGTTACACCTACGCGAAAATTGAAGAAAGCCAATTCGCAAAAATCTTGCGATTGGTATGTTGTAGACAGTAGGGGTGTTTGGCATTGTTCTCTTTGTAGAAATGCCAAATTTGACACAGTTTACACACGTGGGCAAGACATCCCGGCGTAACTACATATCGGTCGTATATCATGTCACGTGTATATAATAACAACAACATTTGTCTGGAAAGAAGTGTTCTTATTGTTTCAAAATAAATTCGTAAATATGACGCTCAGATTAAGATTTATCAATATTGTAAATTTTAAAAAGCATTATTTATAAAGATATTACCGAATTTAACATTTCATGAAAATAAAGGGAGGTAATTAGAAATTAATTTTCTACAATTTCTCAGTCAAATTTTTCACTAAGAAATGAATGTATGTAATTTTAGTGATCAAATATAATGTGCACAAATGTTTGCAGTACATATTTTACATATTCTTTGATGTTTGAAAATTGTTTTATAAGCATAATTATATGCATATAAATGTGACATTACAACATTAACGATTTTGAGAGAAATTTCTGTTACCAGAACAGAATAGAACAGATATTATTAATCAATATCCAATGTGACTTCATCTTCTTTTAAAGGTGAGGAAAGTAAAGTAAAAAATATGAAATTGATTTTATCATCATATCTTTTCTTACACATTATTATCAACAAATGTACATGAAAATATATAAACACATATTTAGAGAAAGCTTATAAATAGCTGATCAATAGATATCAAAAATAATTTTTTATTCATATTTGCAGCTCAAAAACATTTAGATGCAATTGCCTGATCTACTACTAAATAATTCATCTACTTTTAATTAATACTACTATTAATTAATACTACTATTAATTAATTAATAAACTGGAGAAATATTATAAGTGATGTTAATTGTGTTTATATTATAATTAAAGGATGTATAGCCATGCATGTTCCCAGCAAACACCCGACGTTGACACAACGTTGGATCAATGTTGAAAATTGGTCGCGACGTCAGCGACCTTCACACAACGTCAAACCAACGTTGAAACCCCGACGTCTAATAAACGTTTCATTTTGACGTCGACTCGACGTCGGACTTTGGTCGATAATCTGACAATTGGTAAATTTTATTTATAAAGCCAATCTATATAAATATAAGCATAAACAGTGAGAATTTTAAGTTTCTTTAGAAAGGGAAAATTATAAATTTATTTGCCTAATCAAAACAACAACAGTGTCACGTGGGTGGCTACCGTACGATATTCGATAGGTGGCGCTCGGTAAACGGATAGCCGCAGATCAGTATAATATATATTTGCTCTATTTTCTTTTTAATAATAACTTATCTCCTCGAATTAGTCAAAGAAGTGTTTAAATAATTAACAATGAAGTTGTAATCATTTTTGTGGGCTTCATTTTATAGTGGTAAATAATCTAGTAAATTCGAATTGGAGTCTTATCGGATTTGAAATTCAATTGTATTGGCGGACAAAAACGACGGGTTGACAGACAAAGTTGTATATTCCAAACAAATAGAAAAAGGTAGGCAAACGTTATTCATTGTTTTTAATGCTTATTTACCACATGTTTGCATGGATTCGACGGTTAATTGATCATTGTAAAGTTTGACTGGTAAAGCTTAAAGTCACATGATTTCGCGAGATAAATAGTTTCGTTTCCTCGTTAGAGCACTTTATTATTTGCTTTAGAACAATTTGTATTATCGGATCATTTTCCCACACTATATCGCCATTGCCAAATTATTTTTTGCATAATCAATGGTATGAAATATACTAGCAATTGAAATAAATAAAAGGTTAAATGCAGTACGTTAATTAGACTCTATTATATAAAATTTCCTCTTATTTCTTATCAACATGAATTTCGCTTATATGAGGGGCCAGTCATTTACACATGTATAAGATAACTGTAGGGTCTCAAGCACAGTTTGATTTTGATGTCTGTGTAGTTGTTTAACTACAGGTTGTTAAATTGAAGTATTTTACCCATGAGCATACCACGTGTTTCTTATATTATGATAATGATTCATGGCATTTGATACATTTACATTTGTAAATGATACAACTTTGGTAAGATATATCTGAAACCACATTGTTTTCGACTACTTATCTTTTCATTAATGTAATCAGACAACATATTATCAGTCAGTAAACACATTATCAAGGTTATAAATCAATAAAAATAATAGTTTGTTAATTAGCCTGCTTATCGAATATAGTGAAACAAGTTGTATGCTCATATCATAAAAGTTTGTACCCTCAGCCAGTCTGTCCTTTATACTCTTAGCAGATCGGATCATGCTGGGCAGAGATTATATCTATAACAAGAGCTGTCCGTAAGACAGCGCGCTCGACTTTTTTATTGCTTGCCAATAAAAAAAGTTTTTGCAGTAAAAGGCAATACAAGAATCTCTGTATTTTTAAAGTGAACAATGGCCATGAGCATTAAGATATTTAGTGAAGAATTATTTTACTGAATTGTGTGATACCCTTGAACACTGCAGGTTCAGTGGATAGGAATGAATTTTTTTAGATTTTTTAAGTTTTTTAGTGCTTGCCTATAATACAAAACATTGACAGTTAAGGGCCATAATTCAAATAAAATCTTTGACAGAATTACCTTCTCCTGGACATGTTTGGGAATCATGATTGTAAACAAGTATTCCAACTTTCAAATTAATATCTCAAACAGTTCAGTCAAAAAGTGGACTGGTACTAAAAACTTAACCAAGATTCTAAGTCGATAAAAGGCCTTAATTTTTAAAACAAATCCTTGACAGAGTTACCTTCTCTTGCGTACAGATGGGGGTAATGATGTGAAATAGCATTAAAAGTTTCAAAGCAATATCTCAAAGGGTTAAGGCAATAAGTGGATTTTACCCATATTCAATGTATTTTCTAAGTCAAAAAGGGGCATAATTCTGTCAAAAACCTTGACAGAGTTATGTCCTCTTGTCTGTTGATGAAGGTCGTGATGGTAAACAAGTATGGTCAGTTTCAAAGCAATACCTCCAATGGTTTTGAAATAAAGTGAGGTGGTACAAAAAACTTAACCAAGCTCAATACACTTTCTAAGTCAAAAAAGGGCCATAATTCTGTCAAAAACCTTGACAGAGTTATGTACTCTTGTCTGTAGATGGAGGTTATGATGGTGAACAAGTATGGTAAGTTTCAAAGCCATACTTGTAATACTTCTGAAATAAAGTGGGGTGGTACGAAAAACTTAACCAAGGTGTGACGCCAACGCCGACGCCGGGGCGAGTAGGATAGCTCCCCTTTTCATAGAAAAGTCGAGCTAAAAATGACAGTAACATGTGAATTTCTTTGATGTTGTAGCATTCGTATAAATTATAATACATTTGTAAATATAAAAAATATCATTTTCATATTAAATTTTGCGCAGGCAAAAATCGTAATTTCTGACTTAATTTTCAGGTCATACTTAATGAAAATAATTAATTGAACATTTTATCAGGTTGTTTTCGTAAACCTGCTTAGATAATCATAATATTGTTTTGTCTTTCAGTGAATATCAGAGATTGTGAAAATTATGATAATTCAACAACTGTCAAAAGTTCAGAGGAGGAAGATGAAATTATTAAGAACAAGAGCTGTCCGTAAGACAGCGCGCTCGACTTTTTTAGTGCTTGCCTATAATACAAAACATTGACAGTTAAGGGCCATAATTCAAATAAAATCTTTGACAGAATTACCTTCTCCTGGACATGTTTGGGAATCATGATTGTAAACAAGTATTCCAACTTTCAAATTAATATCTCAAACAGTTCAGTCAAAAAGTGGACTGGTACTAAAAACTTAACCAAGATTCTAAGTCGATAAAAGGCCTTAATTTTTAAAACAAATCCTTGACAGAGTTACCTTCTCTTGCGTACAGATGGGGGTAATGATGTGAAATAGCATTAAAAGTTTCAAAGCAATATCTCAAAGGGTTAAGGCAATAAGTGGATTTTACCCATATTCAATGTATTTTCTAAGTCAAAAAGGGGCATAATTCTGTCAAAAACCTTGACAGAGTTATGTCCTCTTGTCTGTTGATGAAGGTCGTGATGGTAAACAAGTATGGTCAGTTTCAAAGCAATACCTCCAATGGTTTTGAAATAAAGTGAGGTGGTACAAAAAACTTAACCAAGATTCTAAGTCGATAAAAGGCCTTAATTTTTAAAAACAAATCCTTGACAGAGTTACCTTCTCTTGCGTACAGATGGGGGTAATGATGTGAAATAGCATTAAAAGTTTCAAAGCAATATCTCAAAGGGTTAAGGCAATAAGTGGATTTTACCCATATTCAATGTATTTTCTAAGTCAAAAAGGGGCATAATTCTGTCAAAAACCTTGACAGAGTTATGTCCTCTTGTCTGTTGATGAAGGTCGTGATGGTAAACAAGTATGGTCAGTTTCAAAGCAATACCTCCAATGGTTTTGAAATAAAGTGAGGTGGTACAAAAAACTTAACCAAGCTCAATACACTTTCTAAGTCAAAAAAGGGCCATAATTCTGTCAAAAACCTTGACAGAGTTATGTACTCTTGTCTGTAGATGGAGGTTATGATGGTGAACAAGTATGGTAAGTTTCAAAGCCATACTTGTAATACTTCTGAAATAAAGTGGGGTGGTACGAAAAACTTAACCAAGGTGTGACGCCAACGCTAACGCTAACGCCGACGCCGGGGCGAGTAGGATAGCTCCCCTTTTCATAGAAAAGTCGAGCTAAAAACATACAAGATTTTGTGACAGGTATATTTCAAAATATTACATTGATAACGAAGCCATTTTTATTAAAATCAATGGATATATAGGTACATGAAACTACATGGTTTAAACTAAAGTAAATAAAAATAAGCCTATTTTGTTAAAGTAGATGGAGAGTTTGTTTTGTCAGAATTTCATTTAATTGTAATATGTAAAAGTGATTTATTTCTTGCAATTGTAAGTGATTATTTGATTTATTTTTAAATTTCAGATAGTGTGAATGATGATATCTCAGGTTGGAGACGGTAAAGGTTTAGATTATGATATGCTTAAACCCAGATCGCCATAGTGGAGGTGGACGAAAGAAGAATGCTAATTAAGATATATGAACATTGCTATTTGTAGTAATATCAAAATATTCACAATATTGTTCCATTTAACATTCAGATAAAAAGTACAAAGAAAAATATACAATCAGTGAGTTGGATAGATGATTGGAAAATCCCAACATCAGGGTGATCGGTTCAGTCGGAAATAAGCCTTGGTGATATAAGAAAAACATGCATGAATGTTAACCATAAAAAATGTCAGTGTTAATGTTTATGAAGAATTTTGTATATCTAAAACATAATTATTTAATACATGAAGCGTTATTTACGTACATACTGTCAAGTTTAATAGTTTCAAAATACATTATGTTAATGTTACATTTGTTAAAGTACCACATTTATTGTTTTGTACATGAGATTCGTATTGAAAATAAATTGTTAAAATTATAAGAATGCTTATTTGTTTACCCTACTAATGAGCTTAAAATGAAAAAAAATCATATTCCAAAAAGTTTGAAATGAGGTTAAATCATGGTCAGATAAGGTTGGATTATGGTCAGATAATGGTCAGAAAAGGTTGGATTATGGTCAGATAATGGTCAGAAAAGGTTGGATTATGGTCAGATATTGGTCACAAAAGGTTGGATTATGTCCAAATAATGGTCAGAAAAGGTTGGATTATGGTTAGATAAGGGTCATTTTATGACGTTGTATAGACGTCGGATTCTGACGTCTAAAAAACTTTCAAATCCAACCTTCTGCCAACGTTTACCCAACGTCAGGGTCTAACGTCAGTACAACGTTGGTACAACGTCTTTTGTTTGCTGGGTTAATGCATACACATTGGGTTGTTTCCCTTCTCCCTAATTTTCGCGAGGTCGTCACTTCTCCCTAAAATTTCCCCCCAGAATGAGCCCTGGTATATATTTCAATACATTGTTTGACACTAAAGGTATTTAAATTTACGGTTAAACCTACTACATGTCAGACCATATTACATATGTTTTATACAGTGAGATACGCAACCAGTTATCTTTTCTAGCAATTCTACTATATAAGAAAAGCCTGTTGTCTGCTAGTTCAGGAACTGTCAATCAGTGTATTTTACAACTTTGATTTAAATGAATATGTTGATTTGAGCATTAGTTTCTCAGGAAAATCTTGTGAAACCTGCTATGGGCTTTTAAATAATTTCAGTTTTCACCAATACTACTTATAAAAACCTTAAAATTTCCAATACCTCATGTTACTTTAACTTTATTTGTGAGGTAGTTCTGGCTTCCAAAACTTTATAAGCCGCTTTTTAACATTTTTGTTTTTCACCAGATGCGGCATTAAAGTTTTGGATTAGACCCGTTACGAAACCTAACCAGAATAACATAAGTTGATTTATTTTTATTTTTCACTTGCAAATACACTTGACCCGATCAATTCTTGTGCATTTTACGGTAAAACAATTATTTAAATATCGTTCTATACCAATTCAAGTAATAAAATATCAATACCGTCATTAAAATTGCCTATTTAATTGTAAAACATCAACTTTCGCCGACTACAGTCGGCCATGGCATTCAAGTGCCACGCGAGACCTGGTATGACGTCATTCGCGGGAACAGATTTGAATAGAGTTGTGTACTATATTTAGAATATTTTGTTGACATGATTTCGATATTTTTATTCAAGATAATGTTTTTATTTATTGTCATAATTTTTTTAGTATTTAAATATGATTATATTGAATATAACAGTCAGTAAATAACCTTTTTCAACATCTTAAAAAAAGGAATCTATAAAAATATTGGAGGCACATGGGTTCATAAAGGTCAATCTCGTAATCACGTGGTCAAACATTTTGGCAATATGGCGGCCAAGTGCCGAAATTTTTACCTGTCGGAAACTATTAGGTAGTTTATGTTCCTAATAAGATTTTTATTTGTCCATCCTTGGCTTATCAACAGATTATATATCGTTTTATCAAGGTATGCTTCACTTTACTTCGTGGCATGTTCGATAAATAAATTCGAGCGTGTCAGATTCCTGGCACGATTATTGGTGGACTTTCACTACGGGGTTATCTTCAGCGTTCACGTCATGTCATATATATAAACGGGTACGCTGAAGACCTTAAGCTATTTGTGAGGAAACAAATCGAAAGAACTTGTAAATCATGTAAATTTCTTGAGAAACGTTAGTCACGTTAATTTGTTCCCGTCTTAAATTTTTGGCAACAATTTAACCGTCAAACTGCATGTGTTAAGCAAGCAATTAGTTCATAAAAATATTAAAACAATACCATTTACGCATGTAACGGCTTAAAATACGGTTAATTTGGCCAGAAAAAATCGCAAATATTTTCTCTGGCAGAGATGGTCAACTTCCGCTTTTCAAGCAAAGGGAGATAACTATTGTACAGATATTAATTTACGAAATGAAGCTAAATTCGCGAAAAAATGACTCCAATAGTGCTCACTGATATTTTTGGACACGATAAAAATAAAATATTCTCAATAACTTATCCTCATATATTTAAAATTCTTCTTAATCAACTTAAATTCTTTTTCCTATTTTCTGTGATTATGTAAACCTTCTGTGATAATATAGCATGTAATAATTGTCAAGCCTCAGAAACTAGTGAGGGTATTTTACACTTCAAATTTTTGAACATTTTTAATGATTTTATTTAGAAATCCTAACATCATTCGAAGTTAAATTATTTTAGAATATTTTTTCCATATTTAAACAAGTTTTGCTGGTTACATCTTGTTCCTTTCTGGTTCATTGGACTTCAATGGGAATAGGCCCCCGAGCTTAAAGTTCTATTCTTGTAACCACAGATCACTTTGTATCATTGTATTAATTAATTTATAATACTAATTATTCTATATTATTAAATCTTTTTAGCTGTATAAATAATAGTATTTTAGTATCCTCTTTTATATAGCTTAACATCTATGTTAACTTTCAAGAGAACAATATGAATATGATAGTAGTTTATATAAAGTAAATTTTTGTGCTCTTCGTCACGAGGAGTGTTCAAATATGAATTCATGTAAGCACGTAAAATGTGATTTTTCATAGGATTCATTGATTTTTTTTATTTTGTTCCCTCAAAGTATTCACCTTTAACAGATAAACAAAGTTTCAGTCTCCAGATCTTATTTTGAAGACATTTTCATAGTATTTTTAAGTATACTATGTAGACACTAGAATATTGCAGAACCGAGATGTTTGCGCTGAAAAAAGACGACCTGAAAAGTATTTTTTAGTTTTGGAAATAAAAATAATGTCACAAGGTAAATACGGAGGATGAGGGAAACAATGACTTTTTGGGGTTTCAGAAAGTATTGCACCATAACCGCCTGTGTGCGATGACGCATCGTCAACCAGGATTAGACATTAGTCTTATCTGTTGTGGGTCTTCATTTAAAGTACAACTTAGCATATCACGCGGTCCTTTTTCTGCTCATCTATCAGCTAATGTGAAATCCATCTAGCACAGATCTTTCTCACTTTCAAATCACGTTTAAGGATGGTATGAGATGCTTCAAATGAGATGCCAACGAAACTAGCTATTTGCTTAGTGGTGAATCTTGCATTTGTGTTAACTATTTCTTTCAACCATCTTGGCAGACGTTGCTGTTTTAGACAGACGGTTATGGGGTGCATCTTCAGTCGAAATTCACCCACACTTGAATTTATTAAACCAACAAATAACTGACGAAAAATAAACATTTCATTTTGTCCATATTCAGAACAGATTTCATCAAAAACGATTCTTTATACATGTATAAGACTGCATTTCAATGATACACTGATCTTCTACCAACCATTTTTGTATTTCGTACAGTATACGAGTAAACAATATATAGCGAGGTATAAACACAGATAAAATGAACGGATTTTAATGAATTGCTATCAATGTAATGCTAACGTGTATATCTACGTGATAACCTTCACTCCCTCGTGTTTTCCGCAAATTGAACAAAATTACGTTCTAGATAGATTTATATTTGAACACACCGCGTATTATGTTTTTGTTTTGTTGTAGTCGCAGTATTATCTGTGATCTTGATCCTAAAATAGTTACTTACTTTGATACATTATTAGACCAATACGAGGGAATCAATTTTAGTTTCATCAATTAGGATCAAAAGCAGATTTTTTCCTAGTGAATAAGAGACTTAGTTAGGAAAATAATATTTAGACACTGAGCAAGTTTGTGCTTGTTTGTTTGTTAATTAAAAACATTTGAACGATAAACTGTGCATTATTATATAGTGCAAATTGTAGTTGTAAATAATATGTACTGTCCAGCTGTATCAAATATAAATGTTAGCGTCTGACGGTATTTTAGTGCCCTCAGTGACTTTAATTATAAATGAATCTGGTGAACTTTAATATTAACTAACAGTTTGTTTAACTGTCTTCATATTATTTTAAAAACTTTAAGGTTATGTTTATTATAATAAAGCGAAATTAGCATTTAATGCGCAGTGGCAACAAAATGTATGTCTGTTACATTTGATAAAATTATTAAATAAGAATTAACAATAACAACTGGGTAAAAATAAGAATGAAATTTAGAAGCAAGATCATTTGGTTGTTGGTACCATTAATTCACAGTTGGTACAAATGGTTAATTGTTATCTTATCAATGACACAAATGGTATGATAAAATAGGTTCAGAGTAAGCTAATTGTCAACCAGTGGCACCAGTCACCAATCGTACATGTATTTTGGTATAGTAACGTTTTCATGGGGAACACTCTGAATATACCTCTAGTCATGAATTAAGTATTTTTAAATTATACATATTTTTACGGTAAATTTGATAACAAGTTAACTCACACCTCAAAGCGACCTCAAGTTTATTCCGCCCAATTTTTTTTTATTACTATCTTTTTCAGAAAATAACTTTTACCGGAGACAATGCAAGATAATGGTGACTAACAGAAACGTTTTGCAATCATTTTTTTACACAGGGTCTTTCAAATATTTATAAGTCTATTTGAAAAACCCTGTTTTATATTAATAAACCTAGTGCGTCATGGATTTAAAATTTCATCTTTAATATCAATCACTTATTAAAAGAGACAATAAAATCAAACATTTACATTAAAAATATTTCGGATTCAAACGTGTGTTACCCTTTGATTTTCTTCCGATTTCTGTAGTAATTTATTTTGCTTTCAATAATGTCATTTAGGTTAATTTTAATACTTTGGCTTCAATTAATAGTATTAGGTTTACAAAATTATTTTTGATTGGATATAAACTAGCATTTTTCTCAGCTAATAGCCAATCAAAGTATCTGAAAGAAAAACCAAGATACATGTAAACAATTGAGAGGAATTAGAATATTTCTTTTTTGGCTCGTAAAATCACCTTCAAGCAAATGAATGAATAAAAAGGGTTAGCTAAAATCCTTTCGTATAATTTAGAAATAGATCTATTGTGAAGATTTTTGTTATCTGTCACGAGAAATTACAAATTCATCATTCACAAAAAAAAATCAAAATTTATAGATTGAACTTGAATTTCCATCAATCCATGAGGCATGTCATGCATGTCTACAAACTCTAAAATGGTATTTGTAATTACTGTGTGAATGTTTATCAGTCAGGACTCGACATTTTTTTTAACAGGTGGTAAGCCAGAGGGCTGCATTTGAAATTTAGGTAGCTCAAAATAATAAAAAAACTTCAGTAAAATACGCTTAAGACTGGTGACAGAGATACATCATTTTACAACTGAAAAAACTGATATGTGTTTCGATTATTAAAAAACAGAGATATGTTTCGACTAAATTGCAATTCTTGAACCAACCAGAAAATCAAAATGGTCTAACGGACCAGCTGCTTGTAAAATTAGGTGGTCCTTACATATATAAAACATATCATATTGATATCTAATGATAGCTGGGTTACAAGCTAAGTCAGAAGAGCTTTAAAATGGACCTCCGAGAGTTACATGTTTAAGTCCTGATCAAGCTTTACATGCTTTTTACACACTTTGACACAACATACATGTGTCTGTATTGATGTATAGTTCGCATATCTGCGTGACAAATATACTTTTGCAAGATGTAATATAATATTACAACGATTAATATTAAACTGTTCTTGAAACAATTGTTCACTTGATTTTGAGGAAAAAAAATATTGAGTATGCTATATATTATGTAGATTTAATGATCACAAACTTTTATTCCATGCAGTACAGTGTTTTTTTTCTAATTACTACCCTAAAACGGTACTGTTCCCAATAGTATATAGACATTAAAATTTCCAATGTTTAAATTCCCAAAATGGCTGTTAAAAATTTCCAAAAGGCCAAGTGATTTCTCTGAAATCATTTAAATCCAACATATCCATATAAATCATCACTCAATAGTTCTACCTGGACAGTGGCAGCTGTTACCTATCTTAATTCATGATGACTTATCTTATTTGTAGCTGAAAAAAAATGCATTAAAAAAAAATTCCCAATTTAAGTAAAAATAGCGCATTTTTCCCAATCAGTCTGGTACCAGCACCATTCCCAAAGAAGAGAAAAAAAAGCTGCAGTATAAGTACTATAAGTACTATAAGTATTTGATTCTTTAATTCTTAAATGATGACTCACTGGAGTTTTATTTTATAAATATGATGTCAAGCTTTACTAATGATTGTCTTTTTTGCAGCTGAGAAATAGAGAGAAAAATGGAAAACTTTGTTCTGTATGAAGAGCTAGGAAGAGGAGATCATTCTATCATATATAAAGGTCGTAGAAAAGGGACAATAAATTTTGTAGCAATACATTGCATAGAGAAATGCAAGCGTCCAGAGGTTACAAATACAGTAAGTGTTAAGTTAGGAAGTCTATTCTATTTCTCTCTCTCTTTTGTTTTTACAAACTTTAATTTCAGATGAATTATTTGAATCTGTTATGCTCAAGGAAATTTTATTTGGAATGACTTAATTTCAGTTACATCTGAAATGACTTTTTTTAAAGATAACTGGTATCTTCATGTTTAAAAGATAAGGGTTGTTGACTAAGAATCTTTTTTTACCTGCTGTTCAAACCTTGCAGGCAAAATATTGTTCTTTCTTTATAAGAGGAAGCAATACAGTTACAAGTGTAGCTTGGAGAAGTTTGATATTTCTACTTAGATGCCTGCATAATAATAATGCTTAATCATTGCTTGATAAAAAGTAGGTCACTCTGATGCCTTCTTTTGCATGTAGGGCTGGACAGTCTTTGGTAATGCTTAAGTGTTACTGAATCAAAAAATTACCTTAGGTTACCTTAATATTTTATAACTATTTAATGTTCAATTGTCTCATTTTCTTTTATACTCACTGCTTTGGGTTAAAATCCGACCATGGATTCTTTTATATGTCAGAGGAAGCTACAAAGGTAGCTTACAGAAGGTCACTGGTTCTACCAAGGTGCTTGTTCTGGCCAATATTTGGAGAATCACTGGAGGTCTGTCTTCTTTTACAGTGAACCTGGGAAGTTGCTATATAGTCTTTATAATGTTGGTGTTACTCAAAATCCATGAGCTCAGTGTATAGTACTGGTAGGTATAGTACTGGTTGGTTCATAGAACAGATTAAAGAGCCTTAATAGCTTCTGACATGATCAAACTGAAATACATTTTTATTAACTTTAAAATAACCCAACCAACAGAAATAGAAGTGACTTTATTTCAGGTGAGAATGACTCATGACATACAACATATCAATGTAGTCAAGTTCTACGAATGGTATGAGACCAGTAATCACCTCTGGTTGGTCGTCGAACTTTGTACCGGTGGTAGTTTAGAATATCTGATCTCACAAGATAAAAATCTTCCAGAAAGCTCTGTCAGAAACTTCGGGATAGATCTTGTGACAGGATTACATTATATCCACTCACTAGGCATTCTGTTCTGTGATCTGAGACCTTCAAAGGTATGTTGTTATTATTATTATTCTTATTACAGATGAATAAAATAACATAAAAAGAATGATTATCTAAGGATTGCTAACTAAACTGAACTAAATAGAATGATTGTTTGATGTAAAAGAAGCTCAGATTTGATCAGTAATCATTGTAAGTTGTAAAGATCATTGAAAATCATTCAAGTACAGGTATGTTTCTAAGCATGTGTGTACTTGGGCTTTAAGTATACTTGGTTATTCTGTAATATTAGTGAAAATAGAAGGTTTTATCTGTAATCAGTTAAAGTGTAGTGATTTAGTCCTGCTTTGGATTCGAAACTGTCATAGGGATTTCAATATCAAATATCGAAGATGTTGCTGTAAAGCTGGTTCTCTTTTTGCAGATTATGGATTTATTGACCAGTCAATCACCAATATAACGTGTATTTTGGTATAGTAACGTTTTAATGGGGAACACTCTGAACATACATCTAGTCATAGATTAAGCAGTTTTCAATTATTATCCGGTAAATTTGATTACAAGTTAACTCAGACCAAAGTCAAGTTTACATGCCTAAACTGTGACTTGTTAGGATTGATATGCTTTACCTTCTGTAAATTTTTATGCATGAAATTATTACATATGTTTCTTACAATATAGTGATTTGAATATTGCCATTACATGTTTGTTATCGACCAATTTCACAGTTAAATCAACATGTATTTAATTAAGTTAACAAGGAAAGGATGTGGAACAACACACCAAGAACACCAGAGTAGGTTTAGGATGCTTTATTCATCTACCAGTTTTGGTCAAACAATGACCATCAGGATAATACCCATGTATTTATTAAACTATGAAAAGATATAAACACAAATAAAGTTTTTTTTCTGTTTTCAGATTTTACTTGATGGACCTGGGATTCTGAAGTATGCAGATTTTGGTCTTGCTAAAGTTGAAGGTGAAAACCTTGAGGAATTGTTCCAAAAATTCTCTGATGCTGGCGAGACGTGGGCCACAGAATCTCAGCTTGATGATAGGAGGTCAAGGACAGCTGGTAGGTTAAAAAAATTACTACTTTTGACAGTGAAAAAAGTTCTGTAGCCTTTAGCCAGCTGATGCTGACTTTATCTACCAATGCAACCAATGCAGACCAAGATCTGTGCCTATACTGTCCACTATTCAGTCAGTGCATATTTTGAAATTTTACATAAAAATCATGAATGGTCGTATCCAGATTAAAAGATGGCTAAGTCCATTTAAGATATTAATTGGGGGTAAGGGTTTACATTTATATTAACCGATCACTTTCAAGTCTTGGATGAAATGTGTTCGTTGTATGAGCAAACTTGATTGTGGTTCCAGTAACACGCGAACCAATGTTTATAGAAAAAAAGCATGTTGAAGATTACATTTTCTATACCATACCAATACTGGTTAGTTCTAGGAGTTGGACACAATAGTTGATCAAAATTATCTTCACTTTAGAGTCAGCAATAAATTTTCACAGACTGCTTTATTTGGACTCATAATCGATCTCACTATTTCAGACATGAAATGTTAAAAATAGACTTCCTGTTTGCAAATTAAGTGGCTGCTATAATTTTTATAAATTCTTAGTTGTTGGCAGTGACAGATTTATTGTATATTGTAAAATTAAATGTGATGAATTATTTCAGGGCATACACATTATATTGCACCTGAAGTGTTGCAAGGGGGAGAACTCACATTGCTTAGTGATCTCTGGTCATTAGGCTGTGTACTGTATGAGCTCTTCACAGGTCATCCTCCATTTTTAGCAGAGTCATACCCACAGCTTGTAGATAAAATAGTGAACAAAGGCTACGCACCACCAAAAGTGAAAGGTACGTTTTATACAATGTTATATATAATGAAATTGATATGAAATATAATATCAGATATGATGTTAGTAAAGCATATAACACAAGATATATTGCTTCGCCCCTAAATATAGTTCAACAAATTTCGAATGGGGAGTTGCGGGTGTGGGGTGGTCAGTGGGTTATACAGGCACCCAGTGAGACGATTATGGCACATGCTAAATTTTCAAGGACATACAATAATGATAACTTGACATTTGATAATAATAGTTGGAGAAATTTTACGTTGGCCAGCAGTTTTTCAGAGTATCAGAGTAATATATCAAAAAATTATAATTTCAGGAACAAGATTTTCATCCAAACCATCACATGACTTTTTGAGTTTGATCGATGGACTTCTTCAGAAAGATCCAGATAAAAGGTATTTTAAAAAGAATTTCTTTATTGTCGTACCTTCACCAATATTCAAGTATTTATTTGTGTGGTTCAGATTATTGTTTAGAACTACTTGTCCCTTTATCTCTATAAAGTCAGATGCTAAACCCAAGTTTTAGTAAAACCTGTGCTGAAATAAGGAAGGGTTGGGTGAATTTTTCTTCTATTACCATTAATTCAGGTTGTCATTTGAGTAACAAAGTTTGCAGAGTTAATGTTTTTCTAGATTAAGTTTGTTTGATTGCTTTTACGAGGACAGTATAATTGTAAGCAAAGCTTTGAGTTCTAAATTAATTTTGTTGAATCAATTTACTTTACTTGAATCCTTTACTTGAAAATAAAACTGCCTCTGTGGTCAAGGGGTTAGAGTCAAAGACTTCTAATCCAGTTACCTCTCTGGCGTGGGTTCGATCCCCGGGAGATGCTTTGGTAGTTTAGCGCGGAGGAAGGTAGTCTAGTACTGATGTAACTCTCCAGGAATGATGGTTAGGAAACTACCTGCCTATATGACTGAAATACTGTTGGAAAAAGGCGTAAAATGAAACAAACAAACAAAACTTGAAAATAAAACTATGCCGAGCAAAGCTGTGTAATATATCTCTTCATGCTTTGTATGGAAGTCAAAATACCTCTTTGTTTACATTTGGCTTTCTGTGTTTGCACTGTCTAAAAAATAAAGAAAAGATAATCATTTCTAAAGCCTTATGTACCTGAAATAGTTAATCATATATGTAATATTTAAAGAATATTAAATGATTTAGGGTTCAATACTAAAGTTATTTAACAAGTTGAATAAAACCATATTATGCAAGCATCTGGCAAGCATAATGCATGTATTGCTTTATTCAACAAGTTCAATAAATTTAATATTGAATCTACATGAATATAATATTGTATTTATCACATACCCAAAATAAGAACTGTTCACACTTTTTCATTGACATGCATAAAGTGTAACACTAATATTTAGCATGTCTTTATGCTTTCATGTTTGGGAAATGCAAATAACATCACATCATAATATAAACAATTGAAATCATGTTTTTTCGGAGTCATGGATGTGTGATAAAAACATGTATATGATATGTTATATATTTTTTCAACAGACTTGGCTGGCCAGGGTTAGTCACACATCCATTCTTTGAAGGGAAACTTTTAAAACTTGCTAAAGACTTGGTCATGTCCCAAGATGTACAGGTATTTCTTTTATATTTCTGTGTTTTAACAACCGCAATTTATCACAATAATGTATAACTTGAAAATTTAAGAAGTTAAGTTCAGCATTATGATTAGTCTTATCTATGTTGTATTTGTGCAATAGATTTGTCTGGTTTTGAAATTGGACAACCAAGTCGTAAAGACAGGGATTTCAAAATAACTTAAATAGAGCATAAGAGAAGAGATGTTAAACATTTTAACACTAAGTTGAAATACATTGTATGATTATAGTTTTAAAATTGAAAATATCTGTCTAAAAATCTAATCTAACATTGATTTGAATTTATAGCTAAACAAATTCAGGACACGCTTTAAATACCAGTCCATAGATTTAATGCTAGATCAAACGCATGTTATAATATAAGATAGGAAATTACCATGTAACTTCTACAGCGTGGTCATTTGTAGAATATTTCTCTCTTTACAATAACAGTTTCAGTTTTTTCCTTTCCTTCCCCACAGACTTTGCAATAAATTTAACATTCTTTTAGAGCAACACCTCTCAAGAACAATCTGTCTGCAGAGGTTGTATATGATTTTAACTGATAATTTTTTTCTCTTTTATCATAACAGGGCAGTATGGCAACAACAGCTAGAAGCAGTGTATTTGTTGATGGTACAGGGTCAGTGCTGGGTAAAGTTAAGACTGTTGAATTGACCGACAGACCCATGACAAATGTTCAAGAGAATGATTCACCGTCTAGACCAGGTAATGACATATACATGTATAACACAAAAGTAATGAATTTTATTATTACAATCATGCTTGGAGACATTGTTAATCCCTTGTCACTTTGGATTAAATTCTGCTAGGGATTCTAAATTCTTTCATGCAAGTGAGCTATACAGCTAGTTAACAGATGAGAGGATTTACTCATCTGCCTAATCAAATCAGCAATTTTTATATAACCAAACTTACTACATGCATAGTATGGGTTTTCCACCATTGAAATATGAACATAAAATGACATGGTTTGTAACTCTGATTTAATAATTATCTCACTTTTGAAATTTTGTGTAAACGTTGTTTTCAATACTATCTTCTTTATTACTTAACAGATATATTTTCAGCTTTAAAAACATGTGTTCACTTATCAACACCTATATCAAATATAGCCATGTCATAGTGGACAGTGAACTCAAGATCAAGTTATACTTTCAGGTACATCTGGTGGTGATTTTCTGCGTCCAAAAACAGCGCCCACAGATGACGGTGGTGCTAGTCTTTTCACCCTGAGGTCAGTTTACATTCATAACTTTTATAATTGCAGTATATCTTGATTCTTAGTTCATGAAAACTAAGCTTTTTAAAAAAAACTGGTGTGTACATTTATTCTTTTGCATTTGTTTGCTCTTAACAGATTGTGAAAATAATAATATCAAAAGTCATTACTTTTCAGCGCTAGACCTCACACTGCAGTGCCCCCAGATGATAGTCTAAGAGTTAACTCCCCTTATAGACAGCAACATTCACCCCTGTCCACAAGGGAGCCACTTGGTACAGGAAAAGACACAGCTGAGTTGTCACAGACTAAAAATGAAATACTTGATTTGATTTATCACCCAACAGATTTTGCCATCTCATCCATAATAGATAATCCCAAGGTAAAAATTTAATTTTGATATTTTGACAATGTGTGAAAAATAAAACCCACTCTGTAATGAAATAAGTTTTAAAAGTAGGGAAATGTTTTTATGCCACCGCAGCATCTGCGATGCGGTGGCATATAGCGATTCACCTGTGTGTGTGTTTGTTTGTGTGTGTGTGTGTGTGTTATATAGATTATATAGTGAACTTAAAAAATCTTCTTGCGAAAAACCACTAGTCCAATTTCAACCAAACTTGGCAGGATTGATCCTTGGGTGAAGGCCTTCCAAAATTGTTCAAAGAATTTCATTCCATGCAGAATTCTGGTTGCCATGGCAACCAAAAGGAATTATAAGAATAAATTTAAAAAATCTTCTTGTAAAGACCCAAAAGGCCTAGAGCTTAGATATTTTGCATAAGGCATTGTCTGGTAGACCTCTACCAAGATTGTTCAAATTATAGCCCTGGGGTCCAAATCGGCCCCGCCCCGGGGGTCATTGATTTTCACTATATGTACATATAGTAAAAACTTGAAATACCTTCTTGTCTGAAGGTACCAGGCTTAGAGGTTTGATATTTGGTATGTGTTATTATCTATAGGTACTCTACCAAAGTGGTTCAAATTTTGCCTCTAGTGTCAAAATTAGCCCTGCCCCGGGGGTCATAGGTTTTCCTCATATGTATATAGTAAAAACTTAAAAAATCATCTTCTCTAAATTGACAAAGGCTAGAGGTTAGATATTTTGCATGAAACATTGTGTAGTGAACCTCTAGCAAGATTGAACAAATTAAAGCCCTGGGGTCAAAACAAAAAAAATGTGTTCCTACATTACTATTTTAGTGTTGTATTTATGCGGTGGCATAGCATTTTTTACAAATGCAATCTTGTTTTATTTTCAGCTCATCTGTTTTGATGAAAAAGTTGAGCAATTATGATCACAGCGTTGTCATTGTCCTTGTAGTTGTTGTTATGGTTGTTGAAATTGTTGTCATGCAAAAATTTTGAAAAAAAAAATCTTGGTTTATGCTTTTCGTGCAATTTATAACTCTACTGCCTCTGAAATTTATCAGTTAATCAGACTGTAATTATATATCATTGGCCAAGATATTTCAAGAATGTTTTTACTATAGTATTTTCTTTTAACATAAACTATATTAAAGATATAATACAAGGAAATTTTTTTTCTTGTTTAGATTCAAAGGCCAGCCACTGCTAAATACGATGCCAAGACACTTCCAGTACCACCAATATCTGCCGAGAAATTTGGCAGCCTGCCAGAGAAAGACCAAACCAGACATTTGAGGACAATTCTGGACACTATAAGCGTTTCCGAGAAAGGTCCGCCCTCCCAGAAACGTATACAGTTGTATCATTATCTGATAGCCTTATGTGGTAATACAGGGGTGTCAACATACCTTATGAGGAATAATGCTGCTATTGTTTTAACCAGACAACTGAAGGAAGTTACTCATGCAGAAGTGTAAGTGGTTTTAGTTATACAAGACCAATTTCTAAAAATAGATTATAGAACCTGCTTCTAAATATAGATTATTGAACCTGATCTAAAAATAGATTAAGAAGCAGCTAAATGTCATTTATGCTGTACAAATAAATTATGGAAAGGCTAAGATTCAATTCATTTGAAAAGATTATTGCATAAAGCATGTAAATACAATCTTATAGATAATAATACTTTTTATAGACACTTACAGGTGTATACATATATAAATACATGTAATAATATTCAAATTATAATGTTTGTTGCATCAAGTCCAGAAAAGTAGGCTGTCCCTTCCAGAGTAAAATGTAATTGTTGGTTAGTCATCCAATATCAAGGAAAGCCAGTTAGGTTGGCAAACTTAGATATGTGGATTTGTCCAAAAATGTGTTGAAATCAGTGCAAAAATCAACATAAAGAACATTATAAATAACATTTTCTTCCTTCAATTCAGGAGAGTGAAGATTGCTAGAGTAATAGCTGTGATGGCCAGTAACACAGAATCTTTAGATGAATCAACAAAAATCTCAGAGGTATGTTTTCGTTTCTCTTTGAATTATCACATTCTTTGAAATAACTATTTACTATCATTAACCATTTCTTGCTAAATATCCTAAAACCTTTTCTTCGCTAAATATCTTAAATGGACTTTTCCTTCTTTCAATATGGACAATACCATTTGTCAATGGTGTTAGGGATAATTTTAAAATATGAACTGACAGACTAGTGAACTGTGCAGACTTATTTTTCATTCTCATACTTTTTCATTAGATCTATGTAAAGATATTTTGTTTGTTGTTTATTTATATGTACATTGTATATGCTTTTGAGAATAAATAATGTTCAAACAAACTTTGCAGACCATGATCTTGGTCTGCACTGGTTGGTTGAGTAAAACCAGTTGCCACCAACAGGCGAAGGGTTCAATGAATTAATATGTACAATGTTAAATTCTCATTATATCTTATTTAGATGTGTTGTCATTGTGTATATATTTGTAATGATGAATAACTTTGTAATATTATTTTGCAGGCATTGACGGGGATCACAGAAATTTTCAGGGAAAATGTAAAAAACAACAGGATAAAACAAGGTCTTCTACCTGCACTCGGTGAACTTGTCTACCTTGTTGCCTTACAGGTAAATTATTACAAAAATTGTAGATATAGCCTGGCCAGAGTGACTGCAAAACTGAATAAGAGCAAAATGGCATATTTTTTTCCATACAATTTACAATGGAAATATGTTTTTTCATACAATTGACAATGGAAATATGTTTCCACATACAATTGCCAAAGGTATAAAGTCTTAAATTTAATTCACTACAGTGTTTTAGCAGTACCTCTAGTCGCTCATGGTCATAAGTATAGAAAATCATTTACATATGTCCTCCATGCTAGTTTGACAATATTTATTGTATATAAACAATGACATTATTAACTGCAGGAAGAACAACAGGGTACTAGTGTTGACAACTGGAACATTCCATCCATGACATTTGCCGTCATATGCCGTAGCTGTAGAGATGGGGTAAGTAAGTTTGAACTTTCATTGACCTTTAGAGGGAATTTCTTGATTTAGTACTTCCTGTGTATTCTATGTAGCTAGGAGCCTGCTTGATTACGTTTTTGACCGTCACCAGTTTAGGAAGCTGATTCTTATCATGATATTTATGAATATTTCATTTGATTAATACATAAAGGAATATATGGGTATATATATGTACAGTCGAGACTGCCTTAGCGACCCCCTGATTTCAACGACTCCCTGTCATATCCGACCTTGTTTCAGTCCTCCCAACGTATTTTCCTATATAAATGGTCTGAATTAAACGACTCCCTGTCATATGTGACAAGCGACCCTAATTATCTGGTCCCTATGCATTGCTTTGTCTGATTTAAACGACTTTCACACCTTTTAATTGTCGGTTAATCAGATAAATAATACCTGTTTTAACACCCAGAGAGACAAAATAATTAAGTCCAATTATAATCCAGTAGTCAGTACTCTTAAAACAAACTCTACACACCTCTGATTACATGTATATATGCAGGTGTCAAGTGACGTAGCGTCTGGAGTGTCCGTAGCGTCTGATGCAATCGATGTGTGTTAACAAATTGAGGTCACAGGTGAAATGAACATAATGAACTGAGTAAACTGGATTAAGACTTGTGTTTAAAAAAATTATGGAGTGCCAACGGAAGATTTTTTTAGGCAGAATTTTTTTTTATTTTACCTTTCTATGGCTGCATGGATAATACGGAAAAATGTTGATACCAGACTAATATGGATATGTTTTTAAAAGTATGATATTTATTTTAAGGATTTGAATGCATCAAATTCAAGTTTATTTTGTACCATAATGATTCAATATTAAACTAATACAAAAAATAAAATTAAATTTTATATGATATACATACTATTATATTTGCTTTACAGGGATTCTTATTTTATTTATATCAAATGTTTAAAGTACCTATGTGTATTTGCAATTGGTTAGATATTATTCCTTCACACAGTTATACAGTATATATGTTAAGTCACAATGATTTATAGACAGATAGATGGTATTTAAATTTTAATTTTCTATGAGACTGTATTAAGAGACTCCCTGTCATATGTGACCTTTTTCTCAAGATCCCTTGGAAAGTCACATATGACAGTCTCGACTGTATATAACCAAAACGCTATATGTTAGATATGATAGTTCATTTTCGGAAATAGAAAAATATTAAAAAATTCTAAATTTTAGCTGGGACATAATATAATTGGACAAGCAACTGGAGTGTTGATGCAGCATTATCTTTTCATCCAACCATTTTCACACGCCCCATTTTTGTCTAATTGATGGTTGTAAAATGGTATATTTTTGTCCTTACTAATCAGTGTAAGGAAGAGATATACAAAATGTGTAAGCCAGCTGTCATAAGATATTAACAGTCCTTTACTATTTAAATGATATTTTATGATTTTATGAAAAATTATTAATGCATGTTTTGACAATAAAAACATAAATATAAGACTTAAACACAACACTTGCTTATTACTTGATCGGCTGTTAATTGGATGCCAACATAAGAAGTTGTCCTATCTACTAGGTTATTGCTTGTCGCTCTATGTTATTTCCCAGGTTTTAGCTTTAGACATTGTAAAATTTTCAATTTCTTAAAACTTACAAACTTCTATTTGCAGGAAGACAGTTTAATTAATCATATAGCAGCCAAAATAGTTGAGAACGTAGCTACAACCAAAGGACAGATAGCACAGAAAATGGTGACAACAGAAATGGCCCAGTCATTATGGTATATCTTCAAACATTCCACGCTTGATGCTCTCAGGATAACAGCTCTTTCTGTAAGTTTTTACGTTTTTTGTTTTTTTTTTGGATATTTTTCTTTTTATTGTTGATAAACTGAACTTTTTTTATTCTTATATTTGGATATTAAGTGTTAGGACTAATAAGTCACTGTTTGAATCTGGGGACTTGCCGAAGCAATTAAGCTTTTAATTGATCTAAATAAGTGCCAAAAATTGTTAATTTGAAGAGGCCACATAGTTATACCAATCAAAGGCTTAGTGTCACCGTTTCCTTTGTATTGCTATACTGTCTTGAGACAACTGTTCTGATATTAATGTTATAGAACGATCAAAATTAACTTGAAATGAAGGTGGCATAAATTGTAATAGTTCTTGCTGCAAAAGAGAGTATTTCAGATTTCTGGTTTTATCTGGGCATAAATCACCTCTACAATATTTAGTGACTGTGACCTGATTTCCGGGACAATCCCGGACAAAGTATGTTATAGGAATGTCCCAGTAATTAAAGTAAATCTTTTTCATGTAGACCATATCCTCAGATGGGCGATTAAGGCCTTTCACTGCCCTCTTGTTTTCTCATTTGGTGGTCAGTTAGGGTAAAAATAATTGATTACAAAAAATGTAATTATATACATGTATTTTAGTAACTTTATAATTATACTTCACCTAAACATTGAGATCATTAGTAATTAGTATAAATAAATTATTCATTTCTTTCTGGCTTTGACAATATTCTGAATGTAAAAGGCATTTAACATGTACTGAATATAAGCTGATTATCTTTTATAAAGATATTTCTTGTTCACATGCAACAACATTTACGGTATATGATGTAAGTCAGCACTAGCATTTTTAAAAATTTTTTTTTTAAAAGTTTTGACAATTAACAGTCAAATTAGAAAATTAGAAAAACATTTTTATTTGCATTGAAAAGTAACAATTTTTTTGTATTGTTTAACTATGAAACAAGATTAATATATTACCATATATATGATAATCATTAATGCAAAAATACATTGAAAAGTATATTCTAGTTGTTGGCTTCTGTAATCCTTAGGAATTAATGTTCATTATTATGTCAATCCACTCCATTAGAATTAATATGTTGTATCCTTGAATCAAATGTTTATTACGTCATTCTATGTCACACCAGTTACAGTTGTCAAGATTTTTTTACTTAGTTAATTATCATCATAGTTATGATCGTAGTCATGAACTTAGTTGTCATCGTAGTTATGAACTAGGTTATCATCGTAGTTATGAACTTAGTTATGAACTTGGTTATCATCATAGGTATGAACTTAGTTATGAACTTGGCTATCATCGTAGTTATGAACTTGGTTATCACCGTAGTTATGAACTAAGTTATGAACTTGGTTATCATCATAGTTATGAACTTAGTTATGAACTTAGTTATCAAGAGCATCAGGAGGGGGTGGTGCTGGCCCTGCTGGGCGTTGAATTCTAGGCCGTGGAGCCACCTCAGCGCTTCTTACAATGTCTAAATTTTTTTCAGGTTTTGCTTCCATTCCAGAGCCACGTATTATCCTGTTCATTTCATTTTTTTCTGCATTTTTTTCAGGATTTCCTTCCATTTCTAATTGAACTATTCTCATTTCATTTTTCTTCTGCTTCTTTTTCTTCTTTAATGACAATGTATTCGATAAAATTTCTGCCTTTTGCTTGCCTTTTCCTTTATATGTTTTTCCCATTGTTAATGTTTTTCAGTCTTTTTTTCAATGAGAATCAACTGAAGATTTAAATATGAAAATGTATGTCCAATTTTTATCAATATTAAAAAAAACCTACAATATTTTCATCAGAATTTATCCTATTTTTTTTATTTTTTTTTAGAATTTATGTCAGACACTGTTTATTTCACAATTTGTTGAAGTGAATGAGGTTAGAGTTGATAACAAAATTTATCATGCATTCTAATTTTTATGCTGACGACAATGAAGGCATACCAATTTGAAAAGGGTGAGATTTGTAAAACTTTTGTTAAAAGAAAAATAAATGATAAAATAAACTTGTAGCATATATACTAGAGTAATTAAAGTTTAGATTTTCTTAATTTCATTAAACAAGTATAGAAATCTGTGTTATTATTTGACAGTTATACCTAAAGTTGTTTACAGTCATAATTCACCCCTAAAAAAACTGTCAATATTAAATTAGAATGTCCCAGGTCATATAAAAATAGCAGATAATACATCAGGTTTATCTGCGTAGATAACAATTGAAAAATGCGAAAAAAGATAACATAGATGGAGAACACATTTTATAGATAGCATTTTTCTCATCACATTTTCTGAAAATCAAATTTGCCAAAAAAATGTTTTAGATGTTTGATATTAAAATTTTTACCAGGGATGGTTCCAATTACTAGATAAAGTAATAACATTGTAATTAAATTTCTATTAACATTACTTAATTAACAATTAAATTACTTATTTTTACAGAAAGTAATCAAATAAGGTTAGACCACTGACTGTCACTCCTGAGGTTCCGGGTTCAATTCAGGATTACACCTTTGGGATTTTTCAGAGACACTTTCAGTGTTTCCCACCTACCTAAAGGTGGACTGGTAAGAAATCCAGGTAATCCTAGCATGTATCAGTGCTTTACACTGGGCATGTAAAAGAACTAAGGGGCCTATTCAATAAGAGCTAGAGACTGGTTCCCAGACTCCCTTATAATTATCTTAAAGCTGTCTCTGCAATCTAGTGTCATGTCTGTGTCCCAGCGAGGGGTTTGACATTGAGGGAAGAAAGATAGATAACTTATATTCCACAAATAACTTAATAAAATTACTCATTACTTTAAAGGTTTCATTGATTCTAGAAATACATAACATCTTATTTGCAGATGAAGGAATTTACTTTATTCTTTCTGTTATTTTTTTGTGTCGTCTTCAAGACTTCTCCATCATCTGTCTGTCTGTCTGGTTGTCTATCCGCACTTCCAAATAGGGAAGAGGAAAGGACCATACGGCCCTGTATTAAACTAAAGAAAATAACAAAAAGAAATGGCCCTTTATCCAAAGTCGGTGGCATGTCCATCTGTGTGTGTTTCTTCTCTTTTCCTGCTTAACCAATTATATTGAAACTTGGCCAGGGTAATTGTCATGATGTCCACCTACTCATTTTTACCATTTCACTAATAAATTAATGACTAATTTTGTAGTATTGATCACCATTCTCTACTGTGCTACTAATGCAGTAATGGCTATTTTTGCATATTTTAGCCATTTTTTGGTCATTTAAATGTTTTGTAAGTGACGGTTGCAATGGGTAAATTGATATATTTGTTCACTTCACAATGTTTTACTTTTTAATATGTTTTAAATTTTTTTCATGACAGTTAGCTTGGATCTGGAGGCATGCTGCTTTCAGTGTAAATGCCACCAGTCTGCATGAAATCTGACCAGATTTTATACCATTGGATGCATTATCAAAACATTTAGATATTGAAATTACCTAATTTTTACAATGGACATGCCAAATTCAAAGCAAGTTAAGTTCATTACACAAATTTAGTGAAGTAAGGGTTAAAGTTATAATTTATGTAGCTCATACAAATAGAAAAATGTTTGTTTTTATTTCAGGCATTACATAGAATCACAAGACATAACCCACAAGTCTTCCAGTCAGTTATTGACACTGTAGGTTTATCAACATTGTTGTCAGCACTGTCATTTGGTATAACAAAGATTCAACAATCTATTGTCACCATGTTCGGAGCTTTGATTGTGTCAGGAGCTTCCCTGAATAGACTTACACAAGATAAGGTTAGTGTGGTTTTGTAACCTTGGTGATATTTATATAATACGGAAAGCTGTTCTACTCACCGTAAGACATTGGCAATATTTTGGTTCTATTCAGGTGCCCATTCATTGCCTGAAATGATCAAAAATGCAAAATTGGCATTGGCGATCTTTTTCTTAGACTTACCATATGACCTCCACAGTATTTGTGAGTTTTAAAACAACAACAAAAAAAAAAAAAAGAAATAGGGAACAACACAATTCTAAAATGCTTAATGTAATGTGAAAACTTGTTTCTAGAAAAATATCATTTTATGTAAATAAAGCTTAATAGAGAGAGCATCAGATTTTGTAATCCAAGGGTCACTGGTTCATTATTGGGCAAGAAGAAATTCTCTGTGACATCTGATCTCAGACATTTAATCTAATGATCATTTGTCTTTTAACGATGATTCATAAATCCAGTGAGATAAGTTGTCTGTTGCTTGTTTCTAGTTCATATTGGGCTAATGAATTAGATGCCTGACCATTGATTAATGTAACATTTTTAACATTCATAAATCCAGTGAGATAAGTTGTCTGTTGCTTGTGGGGAAATTGTAAATTACTGTTAAAGTTATCCAGGAAAGCCAGTTAGATGGACAGACCACTGATGAACAAACGTGTTGAAATTAGCGTGAAAATAACCGTACAAACAAAAACATAAACCACTCTCTTGATTGAGCATATCCCTTCCTTTGACATTATTTGTTTAATTGTATATTGTATGGGAGACTTTTATACATTTCAGGATTTCCTGCAGAAGATACTGCGATTGTTAGAAAGTCCATCTACAGTGATACGAGGCAAAGCTTTTGTTGTGATACACGAACTTACTAAAAATAACCATGATATCTTGTTGTCATGTTGCCAGTATAGGTAATGTTTATTGCTTGTACATATTTGTTAAATTGCATAACATTATATGCTCCAGTAAGTTAGTATATGTTTCCATTTGTTGAATCCCCCTTGCGGCTGAGGGGTTGCCTTTAAGGATTGTGGCATCAGAATTGCAACCACTGTTTATCCCTGCATGATCGTAAGAGAAGACTAAATGGGTCCGAATTACTGGAGTCTACGCACCTCTTAACTCAAGCAGGTGAGGTGGTTTTACCACTGGTGTTGCTTAAAAATCATCTTTCCAGTTTCAGCGCCATATGACATAAACTGTGTTGGTGCACCTTAAAACCAAACATTTGCTGAAACTTAAAAAAACAACAAAAAAAGAACTAAAACTATGAAATTTATATTAAAACAATGTGATGGTACAGTTTTTCAAAGTTGTCAAGGAAATTTACTCATTTACAGCTTAATATCATGTAAAATAAAGGCTTTCAGTTTAAAGTTACTCTTGATATTTAGGGTAGTAGAGCTATGTTGAATATTGACAATTAAACAAAAACATGTGTGAAGATTTTTACTACTTGATTAATTATACACCTTGGTTGCACATTGAAATAGATATTTGTTACATCAAGAGATCAATAGATATAAGATAACACATTGTTTCCAGAAATGAACATTTGTTTTATGTCGGGGGATACCTTGCAAGAATCTACATCATTTATGTTTAACATTATTATCATGTCATAGAGTGAGAAAAATCTGCAGTCTGACCAGGCCTAGAACACGGGTTCCCCGGAATACCGTTCCGCAGCTCTACCGACTGAGCTATTAGAACCGTGACAATCAAATTGTCACTTTAGTACAGTCATGGGTTACCTCAAATTATATAAGAAGGTAACTGGCCCCTAAGGTGACAAATTATGCAAATTTATATTTTCTTTATCTGCATGGATTTTTCATGTAACACAGACTGGTAATGTATCTGGAGAGAGATAGCAGACGTCAAACACCGAGAGATACGAAAGTTGACCCGGCAGAAATGGAATATTTGAACAGATGTCTTGATCTGCTTATCAACTACATCTCTGATTCAGTCCCTAATATTATAGGTAATTTACTGTTTTCTGAAAAAAAAAGAAAAACTGTTTTTTTTTATTATTCTATACCATTTTGTACAGTTTCTGTTTAATGACTCCTGTAAAATGATTCAGTCTTAATTTTCAGCCACATTGTGTTATAGTACTGTCCATGAACAGGCTCAATCAAACCAAGCCTGCATCATTTTCAATTTTGCCATTTTGGACTTTCTTTAGGGATACTTATTTTCTCTATTTTATGGGTTGATTATTTTGTATAATTGTGTACTAAAATAATTTTAATATAGCCTTGGATCACTTTAATGGGTAATAAAAACCAAGCAATTTGAAACTTAGTGAGAATATTTAAAAAAAAGAAAAAGAAAAAAAGAAGTTATTTATAGCATCAAGCAATATTTAGTTTAAAGTTTTTAAAAAGAAGTTCAAGTGATACATCACTCAAATTCTCAGTGAAACCTTTTAATATTTTTTTACTGATTGGATGTTTACCTACTATAGATTTAGATGGCTTTCAAGCATAGTTTCTTTACCGGTAATTCATAATATTCAAAAATGTTCAATTGAACAAGAATTTATTCTACATGTAAAATTCAGTTTTTAAATCAACATTTTCAAAATAGTGAAAAAGACTAATTTCATCATGTGGAAATATTGCTACTTTTTATTGTTTTCATTAGGTGACGTTCTGACTGCATTAGATTCTGTGGCCGGACGTAAACATCCAAACACTGTTCAGGCAAAACAACTCAAGAGTTCCCTCCCTTTAGTACATATTTTCCTTCATCTTGTAACCAGTCAGGTATGTTTGATCATGTATCTCTTTTCGTTTTTATACTACATGCATATGCTTAATATTCAAGCATGCTTATTCTTATGGAATGGCCATTTTTCTACATACAATGTACGTCTGCTAGTCAGCCATTTTTTTCTCATTTTTATCCCTTAACTTTTTCCCATAAAAGTTAAGGGAGCATATGGGATACCTTTGTATTTAAGGGAAAATCAGCTAAAGTTAAGGAGTTTTATGTAAAGCAACTAAGGAAATTCTTTAAAACTAAGGGAAATCTTACATATTTTAATTGAAATCTTAGAATCTGACGAAAATTTTTCCGTTACAAGCTTTATGAATACAGCCTCTGACCTTTTTAATGCACAAAGAGGTTTTCTCACGACAATAGAAACTTGAAATGAGGCATTGAAGCTGAGCAGGTAAGGTTGCTTGTTTTGAATTCTTGTCCTTTATGCTTTTTAGCTCACCTGAGCATATGCTCAGGGTGAGCTATTAGGATCACTCTTCGTCCGTCGTCTGTCGTCCGTCGTACGTTTTCCGTTGTCCGTTCACACTTTTCAAACGACATCTCTTCTGAAACCATAAGGCATATCATAATGAAACTTCACAGGGATGTTCCTTGTGTGAAGCCTTAACAAAGTTGTTCAAAGAATTCCATACCATGCAGAACTCTTGTTGCCATGGCAACCAAAAGAAAAAACTTTAAACATCTTCTTCGAAAAAACCCAAAGAGCTAGAGCTTAGATATTTGGCATGAAACATCTTCTGGTGAGTGTCTACCAAGATTGTTTAAATAAAAGCCCTGGGGTCAAAATTGGCCCAGCCCCAGGGGGTCATTGATTTTCCCTATATGCATATAGTAAAAACTTAAAAAATCTTTTTTTAAAGAACCCAAAGAGCTAGAGCTAAGATATTTAGCATGAAACATGTTGTAATGGGTGTCTACCAAGTTTGTTCAAATAAAAGCCCTGGGGTCAAAATTGGCCCCGCCCCAGGGGGTCATTGGTTTTCCTAAATATGTGCATGGCAAAAACTTAAAAATCTTCTTTGAAAAAACCCAAATAGCTAGAGTTTAGATATTAAGCATGAAACATCTTCTAGTAAGTGTCTACAAAGTTTGTTCCAATAATAGCCCTGGGGTCAAAACTGGCCCCGCCTCAGAGGTGTCATTGTTTTTAACTATATGTGTATAGTAAAAACTTAAAAAATCTTCTTTTAAAAAACCCAATGAGCTAGAGGTTAGATTTGTAGCATGAAACATCTTCAAATGGGTGTCTTCCAAGTTTGTTCAAATAAAAGCCCTGGGGTTTAAACTGGCCCCGCTCCGGGGGCCTATATACAGGTGAGCGCCCTCAGGGCCATCATGGCCCTCTTGTTGGTTTGAATCTTGCCAAAGAATTCTGATTCTTTTTATGTAAGATATTCTCAAAGGTTACTGAAGGACAGTGGTTGTACCTAAAAATAATACAAAATTAAGCCCCAGAAGTCATTCCTCACCAGGAAAGCTAGAGAGTAGCCAGGTGACCTATACTGTGTCAGCTTGACTTAATTAAGATCCACAAAAAATGAAGATTGAATGTATGACAACAGTTTTGATGAGACTGCAAGTCTTCAAAAAACGTGAAGTTAGTTAATGTGGTTTTACATGTTTTCAGGTATTCCGTCCAAAGATAGTCACTGAGGAATTTGTACGAAGTCTCGGTTCACTGCTAGGGCACGTTAAACGTATTGAGAATGGTGAAACAAATATTGAAGCATCTAATGGTATGTGTGAACTATTTGATTAGTTTAGTTTATATTAATTTATTTTCAGTTAGGTTGTGTTGGAAGCTATAAGCTTTTTGAGATACTTGTGAATCTGTTTACTGGACCAACCAGTACTAAGCAATGAGTGTAAAGATTCTTGCCTACAGAAACAACGGTTTGCCCGTGATGGGGTTTGAACCCACGCAGCCAGCAGAAGTGAGTGTAAAGTTTCTGGCTCATGGGAAACAACGGTTTACCCCTGACAGGTTTTGAATCAAGCCAGGCAGCAATCCTTAGATTACTAGTCTGACGTGTTTACCACTTGGCCATAATTTATATGATTATTTGTTTACAATTACACCTGCAGTGAAAAATCAAATAATCAAATACAAATGTAAAATATACTATTGAATGCATTAGTGTAAAGAATTAGTAGTTGCAGATAGATTTAATTAACTATTGTATTACCCTAAATGCATTTTAGGTTACAAGACAATTTTATCCCTTTTATAACTTTAGTATTAACATACATATGAGTTGAAGCATTATCTAAAGCTAAATTTGAATGGTTTTTAAAATGAAGTTTAGCCTGCTTTTGTTAATGAAAAAATACTTAAATATGTTTAATTATGTTCTAGGTAACATTATAAACTAATACCAATTTTTTATAAATTTTGTTTTTGTTATAAAAGATCTTATTTTTTTTTCGTTATTTTATTACTTGGGATATGAGTAGATTTTCATTCAGATATTTTAACTAACAAGATACTCCTGTATTCTTCAGAGAAGGGTAAAGGTAAAAAATCATGGAGCTTTTTGTTTAGAAGTTTTAAATATAGTACTTATAGTTTGTGTGAATCAGAGCTTGTTTTTTCTTATTATTATGCATAGATTGACTTCGTCTCATTATACTTGTATATATTTGTATACTGTATGTATTCAACCTTGATAAATGTTCCTTGTGCAGTGATGAAAGAAAGAGAAAAAAACGTATTTAAGAAGTTATAGCAAAGTCCAATTTTGTCTCAACTTTTCAAAGAATATAGGGAAAGCTATTTTACTCACCCTGGTGTTGCCATCACACTTTGGTTTGAGTTTTGCATGCAAGTAAATATTTCCAAAACTACTGAAATGAATGGCTTGAATCTTTACATATTTCTTCACTGTGATTATCTTACATGATGGATACAGGCCATATAACTCTGAGCTACCTTGTTTTACAGAGTTATGCCACTTCTCTTACTGTCAAGCACTGAGAATAGTCGAGAACACTATGATCTGGACAGCTCTCGTCTTGTTAGCCATTTCAATGATTGGGCATATCATCAGCTGAATACTTTTTAATCATATACATGTATACTGTATATATCTTTATTTTCCCCCTAAGAAGTTCTATATCTCATTTTAGAGCTAGATTTATAATTTTTAGCTTGTCTGAATTTGTTATTCTATCAAGAGCTTAATATACTATGTATTGATCATTTGTGAATATATTTTGCCATTATTTTGTCATAGTCATTTCAACAGTTTATACAAGATGTAACAGTGCTTATTGTAAATCATCCATCCATCTATCCATCCATCCATCCAACCATCCATCCATCCAGGTTCATCTATTCCTTATTTTATCAAATTACTATTATGCTTTTTTCAATTTTAAAACAGTTGTTTACTTGTATATGTTTCTAATGAATTCAAACATTTTACTTTTCATACAGCTGTCATTTCATACATTCAATCTTTCATTAAGCTCAGTTACTTATAAATACAACTCTTTTTCTTTTTGTCTTATATTAAAAGTTGAAAGGATAAATTTCTGTATTCTAGACTTTACTTTCACAATGATAATTGAGCCGCGTCACAACAAAACCAACATAATGGTTTTGCGACCAGCATGGATCCAGACCAGCCTGCGCATCCGCGCAGTCTGATCAGGATCCATGCTGTTTGCTATCAGTTTCTTTACTTGTTATAGGGTCTGTAAGTGAACAGCATGGATCCTGATCAGACTGCGCGGATGCGCAGGCTGGTCTGGATCCATGCTGGTCGCAAAACCATTATGTTGGTTTTGTCGTGACACGGCTCAATTATGTACTATTGTCAGCAAGCTTTTAGAGAGCTTTTTAGATTATAGATTTAAATAGAGCCAGATTTTTGTTCGCTTTTCTTTTCAATTTTCATTAATGATCTGTGACTCAGTAATTTGATTTTTTAAACAATTAACTTTCATGCAATTGACATTTTAATAAAAATGTCTCTAGAAACTCTTGCTATTTTGCAAAATTTGGATATTGAAGGAGACTAGGTTTTAAGAGGAATTTGATGAAATTCATGATATTTGAAAACATGTCAGAATTAACTATTTTTATCAGTCTACCTTTTAACGGCTATTTTTTCCTTATCTCATAAGATTTTTTATTGATTACTAGCTTAAAGCAGTCTTATTTTTTCCTTGACAGTATTTTTGTTAGCATTTAAGAACATTTTCTTAATTTTCATTAAAAAAGAAGTAATGTTGCTTTATATAGTTTAATGTTTTGTATTTAACCCTTGCTTGGTTTTGATTTTTTCAAAGGTGTAATAACAGTGTCAGAGTTTGTAAACACAGTGATGTCAGTTCTAGAAGGTATTACCCAGCATCCCACACTGCTCATGGACCATGGTGTGGTTGTCATGGAGACAATCCTTCCAATAATGGCGGAGTTGGTTGTTAGTCAGAATGGTAAGGATAATTTTGTATAAAGTATACGATTAATAAACTTGCAATGAATTTCATTGGTTGTCAGTAAAAATGGTAAGGACAATTCTGTATAGAATATACCCATGATAAACTTTAAGAGAATTTCAGATTGAGCGGTACATTATAATCTTTGCAGAGTGACCCTCTGCAGAGAAGTTACCTCTTCACAACAGGAGCAACCCTCTGTTAGCAATTATAGTACCTCTTTAACAATAACTCAGCAGTATTGTTTCTTGTAAAAGTTAACATTTACAATAAGTTTAACTGTCCTAGAACAACACCTCTTAGCAGCAACTAAAAGCTTTGTCTCTAAAAGGGTGTTGCTTTGCAGAGGTTGTATATTTTTAATAGATTACTTACCAAGTGACTTAAACAGGTATTATAAGCAAAATTTAATGATCATGTGATATATACAGGAACATGAGCAATTCCCTGTGTATATACTTTCCTCAGATATTAACATTTAACTATCTGGCTAGTTATACAACAGTACCCAGTTGGCTTGGATGTTATAATTCTTGCAAGTCGGGGATTACTTGTAATATAAAGTTCTGTTGGCTGCTAGCTGTTGAACTCCACCTAAAATATGTTTGTAGGTCCTACCTGCCATTTTGGGTTTAATTCCAGAAAATAGAATGTATATTAAGCTTCAGGCTTCATCATAAAAATCTTGGACAGTCACCTGATTGCCGGGACAGTTTCAAATATTCCGGACAATTGGGCATGTATGTAAATAGATATGTTAAGATTAAAGTATTGTGAATGTTTATGACAGGTGAAAGCAGCAGATATGTTTTAATAAACTATTGTGAACTATTATTACAGGTGACACCCGTGCTCTATCACTAAGCTTGTTCTCTGAGATGGCGACAGTATTCCTGACACAGGATGCCGTGGCAACCAATGGCAAGGTGGACACAAAGAGATTACATATCATTATAGGAGAGAAGTTATTCCCACAGTATGTTTTCCTACATTTTACCTAGTTTATGCATGAAATATAAAGAGAAAGGAACATCACAGTAAAATTTCAAATATGACCAAGTTTTTTGGCCATATTGGCTTTCATTATTAACTGTATTGATTCACCTAGTTTGTCAAAAGTGCCACAATTTCATTGACTTTGAAGTATTGCAAAGTTTACCTTGTTCCTTTGGTTAGCTAATAGCTGTTCTACTAATATACCGTCTAGTGCAGGAAATATTGCATAGGAGGAACACTAAGATCTGTGCATATACATTATATAAATGCCACAATTTTCTTATGAATGTTTATGTTATAAGTTTGCAGTGTTATAATAACTTTTATTTCCATATGACCAACATAATAACTGTCATTTTAAGCTTGACTGACAAGTCTTTACATGCAATTTGGTATCTCCAATACTGCAGAAGGGATTGCGTTGATACCTCAATAATTCTACATTATTCAGGCTCCTATTTTACTATCAAGCACACAGAATAGTTGAGCACGCTGTCCTCCAATAGCTCTTGTATATTTATAAAACTACATGTACATTTATATTTCAGTTATGAACAGATATTGCTAGACCAGGACCCACTACCTTACTACGGTCTCAAGTTGTTACTTGCCTTACTAGAATCTAATTCTGCATTCATAAAACAATTTCAACAGCAAGGCCTTGTATCTGTGATATTTCAAGTTTTACTGGTAAGTTATGAAATATGAATGTATGTATGTTGTAAGAGATTTTTGATGTCCAGTACAAAACAAAATTTAATTATTCTTCACAATTGGTCAATTTCTTTTGGTAAATCTAAATAGCTCTGACAAAACAAATATCCTTCTAAATAAAGAAATAGGTTCAACTTGGTATTTAAATGGCATAAACACAGCATACAATATTATTGTCGGGTGTCCTTAGCTAGACCCTGTCATAAAATCAACACCATTTTTCTTTATGTCCCAATGTCATGTGAAGTGTTGTTAGGGGTTACTGTGAATTTGCTTAATTTCATGGGCAAAAAATTTGTGGTTTTGTAATAAAGAAATTGTTGCGTGTTTTTAATTCATGGATTGTCTATTTTTTTGTAAAAAGTAAAAAACAAGTAATGCAATGCAAAATAATCTTACAGTAGACAGAATGAAATTTCATTGTATCGTACATTTGTGGATTGACCTAGTTTTGGAAAAATTATTTTAAGTTAACCAACAGGTATAGGGCTGGTACCACTACACAGGTGTGCACTCTGGCCTGGCTCTATACTTATAGCAAAGACTAATCACTCAGCTCTAGCAGGGTATTAAAAGGGTATAAAATGACCTTAATTGCATTGGTGTACCATAAAACCAAGCAGACAAAAGGTTATATAAAAATCTCGACCTTATGACCTTGAACTATTTTATAGGATCACCAGAACAATCCAATGAGCAGCGCCATGCAGAGTATAGCTGGTATATTGAACTGTCTCGTCAGTCATAAAGAAACGAACATGAAGGAGTTATATGAACAAGGTATAAAATATTAAAGTGAATATGAACAAGGTATGAAATATTAAAGTGAATATGAACAAGGTATGAAATATTAAAGTGAATATGAACAAGGTATGAAATATTAAAGTGAATATGAACAAGGTATGAAATATTAAAGTGAATATGAACAAGGTATAAAATATTAAAGTGAATATGAACAAGGTATAAAATATTAAAGTGAATATGAACAAGGTATAAAATATTAAAGTGAATATGAACAAGGTATAAAATATTAAAGTGAATATGAACAAGGTATAAAATATTAAAGTGAATATGAACAAGGTATAAAATATTAAAGTTAATATGAACAAGGTATATAATATTAAAGTGAATATGAACAAGGTATAAAATATTAAAGTGAATATGAACAAGGTATGAAATATTAAAGTGAATATGAACAAGGTATGAAATATTAAAGTTAATAGGTATATAATTACAGGTCTATAGGATTTGTAACACTATTATTCAGTTTGTTACTGGCGCGCTATAGAAATATAGGGGTTTCTTTTAGCATTGATATTTTACATTACACCATCATGTTATGAAGATTTAGGGCTTTAGTGGCCAAGTGGTTAGAATTTCTGAATTTGAACTACATGCCCCTCATTCTTGTGGGTTCAAATCTTATCAGGGACTTTGGACTTTGGCTCCTTTTAATTGAGAAAGCTATAAATAAGCATATTGAAGGTTGGTGGTTTTATTCAGGAGCCACTCATGCCTGAAATAATGCTTGTAGCAAATCTTAAGGATTTCCTCCACCAGTTGTGCCAATTGCTGCAATTTAAATTTACACCATTAGGTATGGATATGGCTTTAAACAATAATAACAAAGAAGTAATTTGTCTTTCAGGTCTAATTGACTACTTTACTACGATATTTTTCGAGGTATCGGCAGCTTGTTTCGAAGGAGAAGACAACAGTGGTGTTGAAAGTAAAGTAGTTTTGTCCATGCTACAGACGTTACTCGAAACTCTTCATGGTCTGTTAAAATATGTGTCAGACTTTGTTCGTAAGGCTCTACAGGTCGGTCAGCAGGTTTGTCTAGTTTGGAGTGATCTCCCATTGCACTTTATAACTTTGAATTGTATAAAGCAGCTTTCATAGAACGATTGGTTTTTTGAGTAAAATATTTTATCATAACATGTTTGCTTAAAGTTTTTCATCTTCATGTGATAAAAATAGTATTTTTAACAATTTCGTGATAATAAGAAGCTTAGAAAATAATTCAGTTCTATAATTTTTTGTTTGTAAAATACCGGTAAGTGTCTGAAAACTAAGAAGTCTTTATTTTAAAAGATAATTGTCAGTGCAGTCATGTGTATTTTAACACAAAAGTGGGAGCTGTTTTATACTGTATAGATTGGCTAGAACATCTGTATAATTTTTCCTCTATACGATATCATACAACTTTATAATTGTATAGATTTTGAATTGATGTTGCACTTTTCCATGTATCAAACATCTGTGTAAGTATCCTAATCTTTCCCACATAAAACAAACTTTAAACCACCAGCCCCTTACACCTGTCTTACATATTTTATCTTTTCCTCATCTTTCCCAAATTAAAACAACCTTTAAACCATAAGCCCCTTTCACCTGTCTTACATATTTTATTTTTAGCTTCTTCCTCTATAATATGTCATAAAATTTGTTCCTAAAACAATAGCTTAGTAGCAGAAGTTTAACATCAAGAGATTGGGTTTGACCTGACTTATGGGCGAGTAAATACTGCACTTACTCAACCATAAGACAGGTGACATATAAGGCTAGGTCTAATTTTTGCACTTAAATAAGCAGTGTTTTGCTTTGACCAGCTTGGTTTTCTTCAAAATACTTTAATGATCCTATTAATAAGACAAAGAGTAAGCTATAATCTATGAAATTGAAGGAAAGATAACTATTTTGTTAGTAAATATGGTGAGTCCAACTTTTTCCTGCACTTCTGATTCACTTGTAGATGTGGAGAAGTTAGCAGTTTTTTGAAGAGATGGGATTTAGTTCTGTTAAAGATATCAGGAACAGTAGATTATTGCAACTATTATATGACTGCACTATACTGAATCTGTACTTTATTATTTCCCTTTCTTCACTTTATATGTTTACACTTTTAACACATTTGAATATAGACAATCTGCCTTTAAATTTTTACACTTTTAATACACTTGAATATAGTCTATCTGGCTAAATCATGCCTCTAGTGCACTATTATATAACTTTTTAAATCCTTTTTCATTTTCTTAGATTAGTGACATAAGTCCACTTGGGCCTCTTGTTTACCTCTTCCCCTAGTCATAGATCATGTTTTATGTGATTTTGCTGTTACTTTTATGAGATTTGTAATTTTCATTTTATGTTGCCAATAAGAAAAGTACTTGCAGTGTGTGTCTTATTTGTTGAAACTTTAGACTGTTTTGGCTAGTGGAATATCAAAAAGTACTGCCTCAATAAGAATTTTATTTGTCTGGGACTTTGAAAAAGAGCAGAATGAATAAGCAAAATTACATCATTTTTTAATTTACCTCATTTTTAATGATGAACTCTTTTTGCATTTTGCTTGTTATTACATTGAATGTTCAAAGACAAGAGATTAGGAAAGTAAAGTAATAGGCATTGGCTTCTACTTTGACCTTTACAAAGTCATGTGACTTAAAGGGTATAAAGCTGTATCTATTGAAATATTTTTATGAAATTTATCAACAGTAAAATTGTATTGGTGTAATAATCTTATGGTCAATTCTGGAAAGAGTTGTAAACATATAATGTCTCTGTTATTTAATACACATGAATATTGTACGGAAAAAGAGAAAAAGAATGTCCCAGGACAGAACATTTTATTTCTATTTAATGAAATGTTTAAACCGTTTAGCAATGGTTTCCTTCATACGCCATTGGGTTTTAAGGCAATATACTAACAAACAGATTTCTTTTATACTGGAATTTTGGATGTATTCTTCTTCAGAACTCAAACAATATTTTTGCTGCAGACACTTTAAATCCTGACAAATATTTAATACAAAGTGTATATATTGATATGTTACAGGCTAAGAAAGCAGGTGGAGAGGCTGCCAGCAAGGATACAGAAGATGCTGAGCATTTACTGTTACAGAACAAAGCTCTGACAGATCTAACAAGCTTACTTACACAACTGGTATACTTTAACATCTTTTTTACCATTGCTTACATGTTATTTTGTACTTTTTCCTCCCCTTAAAATAGTCATTATTGTCATTGTGATTTGTCTATGATGCTTTTGTAACTTTAACAGGGATTCCATTTTTAGCTCACCTGTCACAAAGTTACAGGGTGAGCTTTTGTGATCGCTTTTCGTCCGTCCGTCATCCCTCCGTCCATCCGTGCGTAAACTTTTGTTTTAAATGACATCTCCTCATAAACCACTGAGCCAATTTCATCCAAACTTCACAGGAATGTTCCTTTGGTGGTCACCTTTAAAAATTGTTCAAAGAATTTAATTCCATGCAGAACTCTGGTTGCCATGGCAACCAAAAGAAAAAACTTTAAATATCTTCTTTTAAAAAACCATAAGAGCTAGAGCTTAGATATTTGGCATGAAACATCTTCTAGTGAGTGTCTACCAAGTTTGTTCAAATAAAAGCCCTGGGGTCAAAATTGACCCCGCCCCTGGGGGTCATTGATTTTCCCTATATGCATATAGTTAAAACTTAAAAAATCTTCTTTTAAAGAACCGTAAGAGCTAGAGCTTAGATATTTGGCATGAAACATCTTCTAGTGAATGTCTACCAAGTTTGTTCAAATAAAAGCCCTGGGGTCAAAATTGGCCCCGACCCAGGGGGTCATTGATTTTCCCAATATGCATATAGTAAAAACTTAAAAAATCTTCTCTTAAAGAACCCAAAGAGCTAGAGCTAAGATATTAAGCATGAAACATCTTCTAGTGAGGGTCTACCAATTTTGTTCAAATTAAAGCCCTGGGGTCAAAATTGGCCCCGCCCTGGGGGTCATTGATTTTCCCTATATGCATATGGAAAAAAAAATTAAAAAAATTTTCTTTTAAAGAACCATAAGAGCTAGAGCTTAGATTATTGGCATGAAACATCTTCTAGTGAATGTCTACCAAGTTTGTTGAAATAAAAGCCCTGGGGTCAAAATTGACCCTGCCCCAGGGGGTCATAGATTTTCCCTATATGCATATAGTAAAAACTTAAAAAATCTTCTTTTAAAGAACCCAAAGAGCTAGAGCTAAGATATTTAGCATGAAACATCTTCTAATGAGTGTCTACCAAGTTTGTTCAAATAAAAGCTCTGGGGTCAAAATTGGCCCCGCCCCAGGGGGTCATTGATTTTCCCTGTATGCATATAGTAAAAACTTAAAAAATCTTCTTTTAAAGAACTCAAAGAGCTAGAGCTTAGATATTTAGCATGAAACATGTTCTAATGGGTGTCTACCAAGTATGTTCAAATAAAAGCCCTGGGGTCAAAACTGGCTCCGCCCGGGGGGGGGGGGGTCATTGATTTTCCTTATATGTGTATAGCAAAAACTTAAAAATCTTCTTTGGAAAAACCCAAATAGCTAGAGTTTAGATATTAAGCATGAAACATCTTTTAGTAAATATCTACAAAGTTTGTTCAAATAAACACCCGGGGGTCAAAACTGGCCCTGCCCCAGGGGTGACATTGTTTTTAACTATATGTGTAGAGTAAAAACTTTAAAAATCTTCTTTTAAAAAAGCCAATGAGCTAGAACTTAGATGTTTAGCATGAAACATCTTCTTATGGGTGTCTACCAAGTCTGTTCAAATAAACAAATAAAAGCCCTTGGGTAAAAATTGGCCCGGGGTAGGTGAGCGACCTCAGGGCCATCATGGCCCTCTTATTGTCTGAGGCAACAAATGTGCTAACTTAAACAACCAATTTGGCTAGTGATATTTTAATCTACTGGCTAAAAATACAACAGATTTTAACAGCTTTTTGAATGATGATATGTATCGCCAATCTGTTTATAATAAAAACCTTGACAGTAACTCTGCTAAATTTGTAAAATTGACATACCCTTATGATGGCATTAGCCTTGCAACTGAGTTTACTTATGCATTCAGTGCAGACAAAGATCAGCCACCACATCTGTGCAGTTAGATCATGGTCTACACTGTTCACTTTTCAGTAAATTTTCCCTCGAAAATGATGAATGGTTTTGTCCACATTAAAATATGGACAAGTGCATTTAAGATATTTAGTGTGGTAAAAGTTAGCTAACTATTGGTATGATGATTTTAACTAAAATTTATGTAACATTTGAAATGTTTTACAGTTAACACACGAGGATGGGGACATTCACGACCCAGCATGTAAATGTCTGTCATTGTTGGTACAGTTGTTTGGTGGGGAACACAAGGAGGCTATGAGTCCAGAAAATATGGTGAGAAGATTTTATCATAGCTCATGTTAATAATTATCATGTTCAAAATATTTTTCAAGTCAAAGTTGTATATATATTTATGTTTCTAAAGGTTAAAAAGGAACATTATTATAGTTTTTAGCTCACCTGTCACAAAGTGACAGGGTGAGCTTTTGTGATCGCTTTTGTCCGGCGTCCGTCCATAAACTTTTACTTTAAATGACATCTTCTCATAAACCACTAAGCCAATTTCATCCAAACTTTACAGGAATGTTCCTTTGGTGGTCACCTTTAAAAATTGTTCAAAGAATGCAATTCCATGCAGAACTCTGGTTGCCATGGCAACCGAAAGAAAAAACTTTAAATATCTTCTTTTAAAAAACCCAAAGAGCTAGAGCTTAGATTTTTGGCATGAAACATCTTCTAGTGAGTGTCTACCAAGTTTGTTCAAATAAAAGCCCTGGGGTCAAAATTGGCCCCGCCCCAGGGGGTCATTGATTTTCCCTATATGCATATAGTAAAACCTTAAAAAATCTTCTTTTAAAGAACCCAAAGAGCTAGAGCTAAGATATTTAGCATGAAACATCTTCTAATGAGTGTCTACCAAGTTTGTTCAAATAAAAGCCCTGGGGTCAAAATTGGCCCCGCCCCGTTGGTCATTGATTTTTCTTATATGTGTAAAGCAAAAACTTAAAAAAATCTTCTTTGAAAAAACCCAAATAGCTAGAGTTTAGATATTAAGCATGAAACATCTTCTAGTGAGCGTCTACAAAGTTTGTTCAAATAAAAGCCCTGGGGTCACAATTGGCCCCGCCCCAGGGTTCATTTATTTTTTTTATATGTGTATAGCAAAAACTTAAAAATCTTCTTTGAAAAAATCCAAATAGCTAGAGTTTAGATATTAAGCATGACACATCTTCTAGTAAGTGTCTACAAAATTTGTTCAAATAAAAGCCCTTGGGTCAAAACTGGCCCCGCCCCAGGGGTGTCATTGTTTTTAACTAAATGTGTATAATAAAAACTTTAAAAATCGTCTTTTAAAAAACCCAATGAGCTAGAGCTTAGATGTTAAGCACGAAACATCTTCTTATGGGTGTCTACCAAGTGTGTTCAAATAAAAGCCCTTGGGTAAAAATTGGCCCTGCCAGGGGGGGGGGATGGGGGGGGCAGAGGTCATTGTTTTTCATTATATGTGTGTAGTAAAAACTTAACATCATGAAACATCTTCTAATGGGTGTCTTCTAAGTTTGTTCAAATAAAAGCCCTGGGGTTTAAACTGGCCCTGCTCCAGGGGCCTTTATACAGGTGAGCGACCTCAGGGCCATCATGGCCCTCTTGCTTACTATTTTAGTTCTAAATCAGGCACTATGGCTAATTCTATAAGTCATCTTATAAAATCATTTAAAACTGCAAGGTGACTTGACTATCTATGCTGAAACTATAGTCAAGTGTTTCATTTCTTGGTTTATATGCCAATTTTAACACATTTTTGGTCATACTGCAGTGGTCAGTCCTTCAAATTGACTTTCCTGGATAACTAACCAGTATTTATAAAGCAATTTCTCAACAAGTGATCGACAACAGATTCGGCATGATTTCTAAAAATAGCCGTGAGAGACAAATGACCATTAGACACAATGTTCAAGTTCAATTTTCACAAAGAAATTTTGCTTTGCCTGAGAATCGAACCAGAGATACCTGAATAACAAATCCAATGCTCTCCCTATTAATTATCAAGTGAACTGGAATTGTACTTTAGATCGGTTAAAGAAAAAGTTACAAACTCTCAAATGACTTCGTACACATAAAATGTTTGCTATACTTTACTATTTTTCAATGTTTAATTACAGGATTACTACAGCAAAGCTCTAAAGAAAGCTGATGCCAAGAAACAGAAAGTTTTGTTAAGGATAATTAAAAGACTTGTATGTTTTCTTAATTATATTGTAGTTTTTACTTCATAGTAATTTATACTTATATTAACTGATTAACTGCAATGGAGATGACTGTCAATGCTTCAATGCATCATTTTGTCCATCTGCAATTTCGTTTAAATTAATTGCTTTTATGAAGAGAACCACCCTAATTTTGTACCCTGTCATAAAGATTGTCTAGTCTTGTATTTTTTCATCACAAGTTTACCCCTGTAATGCGGCTGGAAAATCAGATGATTTTTACAGTTTAATTGTGAGCATGTTTTGCTATGTTGTTCTGATAGTCTCTCTGTACAACTACAGCAATTATTTACCTCTGCCACCAGTATGAAGCCTGGGCAGAAATCATATCTGTGCAGTCCAAAAGGATACTTTAAAACTTTTATTTTGCAATATTTCACTTTTTACACACTTAGTATACATTAAAATTCAAATTAAGATTACTTTTTCAGGTGAGTACGGACAAGTCTCATAGGGAATCGATGAAGAGTAACGGAGAAGGTCTCGCCAACACAATAACAAGCCTAGTAAAAACAGCAAGGTTAGTTTACTCTGTGTTAATTCCTTAAAAAAACACAGATACTAAAGCAAAAGATTTTGTGGTAAAATCTTTCTCACTAAATTGAAAAGAGGCCTTGGCCATTTGATTTTGGGAAAAATTATCACTCTTATTGCAACTTTGGGAAGTAAAAAAAGCTGGTGTTAAGTTTCGATTTTTGGGAAAACTGCATGATTTTGAAGATAATTGTGATTGGGAAGAGGCCTTTTATAGGCCTCTGTTTTATAAGGTGAAAAATCGCTGAAAATAACTCTAAATGCTAGTAACATCAATACCAATATAGGCAGGGCCTACATTACTAATAGCTAAGAGAATTTGGTAATTGAATCATAAATTTTAATCTTTTCAAACTAAAAAAAATATTTTTTTTTCTTTTTTTTTTTAAATACAAAGTTTTACCATTGAAAATATGTAAACATATTTTTTGTTTTCAGTTCCCATGCAGATGTTTCATTATCATCGCTCGCAGCAGAAATTCTCAAAATGACCGGACATCTTAAATGATCTTCTTGCCAGCAATTCTATGGAAAAATCTCATTGAAGTAAACTGCATGGAAATGATCTCATTGTGTAAAAGACTGAGTCCTTCCTTATCATTGGTCAATTTCAAAATGTAAATTCGAATTCAGCCAATGACAAGGCGTATTACAAAAAGTTAATCAAGATCCTCAAAATGAAAGACAATTGAAATAGGGACGATTGTTGCCAGGGGCTTGGTATTTGATAAAATATTCTGCTGTTCATGTCAAAAGTATGCTATATAGTTGGTAAATAGTTAAAGTATTCTTAGTTCTTTTTCAGATAAGCTTCAATGCCAATATTCTATGTATGTCTGTTTTATATATGTATGATGTATCTGTGATGAAAGTAAAATTAAGAAAAGATTAAACTTCTTTCTGATAATGATATCTTCCCCTTGTTAAATCATAATTTCTATCTTTATTTCATTTATTACTCTGAGGTGACTTTGCAATCTGTTTGGTTTTTCACATCTGTAAAGTCAAGTCTTTCTTTTACTGGTTGGGGAAGACGTCCGGATGCCATTTTGTGCATTATTTGAGGCACAAGCTGGGCACTTGGATAGATTCAACCTACCATTAGCTTGCAAATAGGTACAAATAGGAATTTGGACTGAACCATGGACCTTTTAGCTAGAGGCTAACTATAATTTAGAAACATGGTACCGACTCAAGTATGGTTACCCTGGCCCTTATGCAAGCTTAAGAAAAATACTATTGGGGGGACACAAATCGAGAGAGGAATATAGTGTATAAGCACAGACTTGTGGTATGTTTGTTTGTTTGACTTTAAGAAGGATTCTCACTGTCATCGAAAGCCCACCATTTCCTTCTTATATTTCTATAACAGTCACCACTTTAAAAAAACAAGCTTTAAAAAAACAAGCAAAATGTGTATAAATATTTACAAATGTACAATGATATATAAATTAAGTTGAGAAAAAAAATAAAGGATTATTTCAAAACCAAAACATACAGGCAATTTTCACATTTTATTGATAGAAGCTGCACCTAGGAAAGCAAGTTCTATTTATGTTACAAAGGTCTTTCCTAGCCCCACATCTCAGCACCACAGCTTCACTTTTATGTCCTGGCTATATCACATTGCATAATTTAATTTTCTGATTTCAACCTTTACAATAAATGTAAGCCCTGTGAACATTTCAACCTTTCAATAACTGTCATTGTTTATCTGGGTTATAATTTTTGTAAGCACTGTAATAAAGTGTCTCTAATCTTAATCCTCACTGTTTCATCTCCACCACACATGATATGTGTAGACCCTTGCTCCACTTGTATAAGTGTGTCATCATTGGGCTGAAAAACAACATAGCAATAAGATTACTGTATTATTCTATTTCTGGATGAATTCTCAATAATATAATCAACTGACAGATTTCATACCAGAATTATTGAAAATGTCATGTTTTACTTGTTAATCATGGCATGTCATGGGAGTTCATTCTGGTAATAAATATTTCTTCATAAATACAACACAACCTCTGTATAGCAACCACCCTTTTGGAGATTGTAGTTGTTGCAAAGATGTGTTGCTTTACATAGTTTGAATTCACTATAAAATCTTACATTGGGAAAAAATCATACAGTTGTTGTAGAGAGGTGATTGCTCTACAAAGGTCAGCTCTGTATAGACAAACGAAACTGTACATATACAGGTTGATCTGTATGTACTAATTAATGGACTTATAGATGAAATAAATGTCAAAATAGGCAAAACGAAGCTGTACGTTACAAACATACAGTAAAACCTATGTCGCACAACAAATTTCTGGGAGACAAATATTTTGATTGCTGCTGAAATGTATTGCTTAACACAGTTTGAATTTATTGTAAAATCTTACAAAGGGAAAAAAATCATACAGTTGTTGAAAAGTAGAAACTGGGGTTATGGATGAAATAAATGTCAATATAGACAAACAAAACTGTACATGACAAATATGCCGTATTATATACATGATTACACACCAGATGAATTATAGATCCATCATCGCTGTCCTCCAGTTTGATATCTGTGATGCCTTGCTGTAACAATAACGGTTAAAAATTCTAAATATTTGTACATAGTATGTGTATTTAAAAAAACATTGTAAATGTTTTAAACATCATGTTTTAAAAATGGACTAATTTACACACTGAGACCCATTTAAAGTATGAAGGAATAGTTCATGCACTCTGTCATACTTTTATTATTTAAATTGTTAGGAATTTGTGATGAAGAAGCTAGAAATGATCAAATATATTGTCTTGAACTGAAATGCAAGAGGATTTTTTTTTTCTTTTCGGTTTGGTTTTATGTCACACCAACACAGTATAGGTCATATGGCAACTTTCCAGCTTTACTGGTGGAGGAAGATTTCAGGTGCCCATCCATGCATTATTTCAGGCATGAACAGGCACCTGAGTAGAATCACCTACGTTCCGTTAGCAAGCTAGATAGCTTTTTCACATGAAAGAATCCAAAGTCCCTGTCCTACTAAGATTTGAACCCACAGCAAGTTGCAAGAGGACTTAGTTTGGCTCGATATGGTTGGCAACTATAGCACAGTTTTGCAATAACAAAATAAAAATCTCTATATTGGTGGTACAGACATGCTTAAATTTTATTTAAGTAAAATCACATAAATGAAAACAAACCTTTGACAGTGAATCAACAAACACTTTGGTATTTAGACTACCAAATATATATGATTTGGGTTTCACTGGCTTGTTCCCAGTCCTCGTTTTCTTCATTTCAGGACCAGACAATGGCTGAAAATAAATTTCAAACAGTAATATTCAACCATTACCTTGCTAACACATCATTTACGAGCCAAATAAAACAATAATGATGATCTGCAATAAGTAACAAGCAATTATCATAGTATTGCAAGCAATCCATAAGTCCCCTACCGGTTAGAACCCCATCAACATTCTGAAGGGCCAATGGCCATTCACTAACGTTTCAATTTTTCTATATTTTAAGTAAATTTGTTGGAAAAGTTCTTTAAAAGTGATCACAGGAAACAGTTTTTATGAACAGACAGACGGACTGAAGGACACTCTAAAGTTAATATTTGAAACATCCCTGTTACCAAAATATAACATTTTTAAAAGCAAAATGCTTAAAGAGGAGATAACTCTTGAAATAAAGATGCAATTTCATAAAAAAATTTCAGCTCTTTTTGACTTATCACAAACAATGTTATATTTGCCATGTTTTAAGCCTATTTGTTGCCAAGGCAACCAATATTTTTTCAAAATAGAGAGAACAGATAAGACATGCATAATCTCAAGACTGCCATCTACCCATATTTCAAGTTTCATAAAAATATTTCCAGTACTTTTTGAGTTATCACTGGATTCAGTGTAAGTGTAAAATTTGCCATATTTTCAGTCTATGTGTTGCCATAGCAACCAGAATTTTCAACATAGGAAGAAAAGAAAAAAACGTGCATAATCTCCAGACTGCCATCTACCCATATTACAAGTTTCATAAAAATATTTCTATTACTTTTTGCGTTAACACAGGATCCAGTTAATGTGTAAAATTTGCCATATTTTCAGTCTATTTGTTGCCATAGCAACCAGAATTTTCAACATAGGAAGAAAAGAAAAAGACGTGCATAATCTCCAGACTGCCATCTATCCATATATCAAGTTTCATAAAAATATTTCCAGTACTTTTTGCGTTATCACTGGATCCAGTTTATGTCTAAAATTTGCCATATTTTAAGCATATTTGTTGCCATAGCAACCAGAATTTTCAACATAGGAAGAAAAGAAAAAGACGTGCATAATCTCCATACTGCCATCTATCCATATATCAAGTTTCATAAAAATATTTTCAGTACTTTTCAAGTTATCGCGGGATCCAGTTTTGTGGACGGACGGACTGACGGACTGACAGACAGACGGACAAAAAGAAAAGAAAAAGACGTGCATAATCTCCATACTGCCATCTATCCATATATCAAGTTTCATAAAAATATTTTCAGTACTTTTCAAGTTATCGCGGGATCCAGTTTTGTGGACGGACTGACTGACGGACTGACAGACAGACCCGACAGACAGACGGACGGACAGACAGACGGACGGAGGGTAAACCTAAAGTCCCCTCCGGTAAACCGGTAGGGGACTAAAAAGCTCATGCAATTCCCCCCAATGTCGCAGTGGCTGAGAGAGGCTGGAACTTCAACTGATGCATTAAAAATAAATTAGCTATACAAGTATGTTATGCAAACAAAATAAGCTTTTTATCATTTATTTTTTTCCTTTTCTGAAACCAAAATGTTCTGAATAATGTTCTGCTTCAAATATTAAGTTAGACCATGCCATATTCTTACAAATATAAGTCATCTAATCTAACTGACAAAACATTCGGCCACACTGCCACACATGTGGTTGATCATGCTTTGACCAAGTTTCCAAAATTCTACTGCAAATTCATTTATTTTCATGGCCATGAAATTTCAGTTTTGTTCAAAAGACCATATTTGTAGGTTTTTTAAATTATCATAATGATTTTGCAGCATACCTTTGAACATCTTGTGAAGGAGTAATCACTTAACTTTTTTCCAACAAAGATGAGAAAAAAAGTATACCTTACAAATATATTTGTTGTTTAGAAGTTACGCTACAATACTTTTTTTCAACAAACATAAAAACCTTACCTCAAGAACATATTTGTTGTCCTTAACAACCAAAGAGGCATTCACCATGGATATTGCTGACCCTGGCCTTATTTCAACTGGTACAAGTAATGCAGCTAAGCTGGGATCCAGTTCAATGCACTCAAACTTCCTCTTCACAGGAAGAGTTATAACCTCCCCTTGTTTATAAGTAATTGGGGAAGATTCCTAAAAATGAATTAACAGACTTGTTGTATTGTTGCACCAGTCCTTTAACAAAGAAAAAATTGCCTAAAATATCAACAAAATATTTTTAAATGTGTTTCTGTACAAAGCCTATTAAATGTGCAGTATACCTGAAAAGAAAGGAGAAGTAGAAAAGCCAGTGGCTGCTTCGGACCGATAATACACGGATTGCCGACTGTGTGGGTTCAAACACCGTCAGGGGCAAGCTGTTATTTCTGTGAGCAAGAAACTTTACACTCATTGTTTAGTACTGGTTGGTTCCAGGAACGGATTCAAGAGTGTTCCAATAAGCTTATAGCTACTAACATAATCGACATAAGAAAATTAAGTATAAACTATAAGTTGATAATTTACAGCTGCCTTTCAAGCAAGGAGCCTGTGATACTGATTTCATTGTCATGGGTATGATGGGGCAAGAAAATAACCTCTTCAAAAATAAAGAAGAGCACTGAATGTGGTGTAAACTCTCGTCTGTTAGAAATTAACAAGGGGCATAAAATATAGCTTGCAGAATAATGTCTCTTGTTAAACTACTGTGGCATATCCTGATAAGCAAGCATTATAGGTTCCAAATTGTTTACATAATGGGCTTTATTAAAGTTTTTCCATGATGACGAATGCAACTATGATTCAGCAATGACAATAGGTCTGCTTTTTCTTCAAAACAGATAAACTGAAAAAATGACACCACAGCCACAAGATTTTCCTGGCAATGGCATACAAGCAAACATCATACACAAAATGTAAGTTAACCCCTAATATGAAAGGAAACATTGCATGAGTGTCCCCACTCTTTACATTTCTGCTATACTCATTACTATACTCACTGAGCTGATGACCAGGTCTGGTCTCTGTGACACGTTGACAGGTGGGACGGTGTAACTTTCAGCAACCACCAGATGCTGGGGTCTCAGATCTTTGACAAGTTTGTTGGCTTGAGAAAAGCTCAAACTTGTGTCTATTGGACGATAACAAACCTGAAACAATATGAAAACAAATTGTGAATACTTACATGCCTGTCTTTCCTTGCTTTGAATTAGTAACTGTCCATAAATATTTTAAAGGTTTCAAAATTAAATAAAAACACCTACAATTCAATAACAAAACAACATTAAGTCTTTTAGCCAGTACAGCCTGACTTTATACTGACAAACTCTCATTACCACTAGCATTCAAATACCCTTCTGATTTCCTATAATGGACAATAATGAAAATAGTCACATGTAATTTTCTCACTCAAGGAAATTAGCAGTTGCTTTTGATAGGACTCAAACCTGAGACCTGGCTGTCCTGAAGTGCATGTCCTTCCACTTGACCTCTACTTCCTACAACAAATTTAACAAATACTGACTGACTTACCCTCATTTGTAAAGGTTGAAATGGACCAAGTGCCTCTAAATATGGGAAATCTGGCTCTGAAATAGTAAATTTGAAAACATTTCACAATAATGTTTAACAATTATCATGACAATAAAGTAATTTTGAGTCATTAAGAAACCAGGGAAAATTGCCAAATAAAAACACAGTTTCTTGGTTCAGAAAAAAAAAACATGTTGATCACTGGATTGTCAACTTTGGAATACATTGTACCTCTATATCTACATGGTTAAGATCTTGTCATCATTTGCCAATGAAAACTTTGGGTTTGAATCCAGCTAAAAAGATTATTTCATTTGAAAAGGCTATTAATCTAGCTTACAACTAGAAATGTGTCCATAGGACACGGATGCCCCCACACGCCACTGTTCTGTCAATCTTATGACTCTAGGTCAAATATTTTTTGGACTACATGTGCCACAAGTTGAAAACTAACAAGAGCTGTCACAGGAGACAGCGAAGCTCGACTAATAAAATACTGGACGCAGTAAGGAGGACAAAACTATGAAAGAAAAATCAATTATGTATAATTATGTATTAAGTTATAGTAAAAAAATAACATTTGTTAACATTAATTCCAAGATCAAGGGGAATAATTCTAGAAATAGTCATGCTAGAGTTATGGACCTTGTCACACAACATTTGTGTAATGATAAGAAATATATATTTGAAGTTTGAAGTAGATACCTTAAAAAGTAAAGAAGTTATTATATTTCTTAAAGAAAATCCTAAGTTCAAAGAGAGATAAATCTGTAAATATTGCTTCAAGAGTTATGAACATTGTCACATAAAATGTAATTGATGATAAGGAATAAGTATTTGAAGTTTGAAGTAGATACCTTAAAAAATAAAAATGTTATAATAAAAATAACATTTTTCTAGTAAAAAAATCTAAGTTAATAGGGAGATAATTATTGCAATATTGGTGCTAGAGTTATGAACCTTGTCACATAAGATGTGGATGATGATAACGTAAATATATTTTAAGTATGAAATTGATCCCTTTAGAAATAAATAAGTAACAGTAAAAAATAATATTTTTTATGGAAAATTCTAAGTTCAAAGGGAGATAAATCTGAAAATATTGGTGCTAGAGTTATGAACCTTGTCACATAAGATGGGGATGATGATAACGTAAATATATTTGAAGTATGAGGTTGATCCCTTAAGAAATTAAGAAGAAACAGTAAGAAATAGTATTTTTTGAGGAGATAAATCTGAAAATATTGGTGCTAGAGTTATGAACCTTGTCACATAAGATGGGGATGATGATAAGGTACATATATTTGAAGTATGGGGTTGATCCCTTAAGAAATAAAGAAGTAACAGTAAAAAATAGTATTTTTTAAGGAAAATTCTAAGTTCAAGGGGAGATAAATCTGAAAATATTGATGCTAGAGTTATAAACCTTATCACATAAGATGTGGTTGATGATAAGGAACATATATTTGAAGTTTGAAGTTGATACCTTAAGAAATGACAAAGTTATAGTGAAAAATATTTTACTGCACCAAAACTTTAATCTGAAATCTGGACGCGGACGCCGACGCCGGGGCGAGTAGGACAGCTCTCCATATACTTCGTATAGTCGAGCTAAAAATCAACAAAGGGCCATAATTCTGTAAAATTTGGTCGCAGCAAAAATTCTTTCCTTTACTACCATCTACACCTGAAGGTTGTTCATCCCTGTAAATTTAAGCAAAATCTGCCATCCGGTTTAAGAGGAGTTGCATTCACAAAATTTCTACATAGTATATAATGAAAAAATCAACAAAGGGCCATAATTCTGTTAAATTTGGTTGCAGCAAAAATTCCTTCCTTTACTGCCATCTACACATTAAAGTTGTTCATCCCTGGAAGTTTAAGCAAAATCTGCCATCCGGTTTAAGAGGAGTTGCATTCACAAAATTTCTACATAGTATATAGTGAAAAAATCAACAAAGGGCCATAATTCTGTAAAATTTGGTCGCAGCAAAAATTCCTTCCTTTACTACCATCTACACCTTAAGGTTGTTCATCCCTGGAAGTTTAAGCAAAATCTGCCATCAGGTTAAAGAGGAGTTGCGTTCACAAAATTTCTACATAGTATCTAGTGAAAAAATCAACAAAGGGCCATAATTCTGTTAAATTTGGTCGCAGCAAAAATTCCTTCCTTTACTACCATCTACACATTAAGGTTGTTCATCCCTGTAAGTTTAAGCAAAATCTGCCATCCGGTTAAAGAGGAGTTGTGTTCACAAGATTTCGGGACGGACGGACAGACGGACAAGTGCAACGCTATATGCTCGCACATTGTGGGGGCATAAAAAGTCTGCCTCTCCTTTCAAATATGCATATTGTGGAGAGGTACAGGACATCGGCAGCTTAAAAGAAAACCAAAACTTGTATCCTTTGGACCACCTGCTGATGTCCTGACTGAAGCCAAGGGAGTGACCCTAGAAAGTAGGCAGAGACAAGGTGAAAGGATACTAGGGCATATGAGCCGGTAGTAGGCAGTGACAGCTTGATAGGCAATAATACTCCTTTTATCAGGGCTACCTCACCTTGTCATTATCGTCTCATGTTACTATATGTTTAGGTGCTCATTGCTTGCTGTACAGTGACCTTCTTTAAGCTCAAAATTCATATATTTGGCTAATAGCATGGATCTGAATTTTCACCACTTCGTGTTTCAAACCCTTAACTGGCATGGTGACATGTCTGGGATCCATACCCAATAGCAAATGCTACTTTTTGTTCCTTAATTGGTGGATAGACCCTCATTAAAAACATAAACATTTCAGACATATGGAAAGTCTGCAATTCTACTAAGGAACATCCTCATGCTTGAAATAAAGCACAAAGGAGCACCTAATGTCTCCTCTATCAGAAACATTTGAAAGTCATCATATAGTCTTTACAAATTCAGTTATTGGTGTGACTTAAAACCCCATTTTTAATACTAACCTGTGAATATTATAGTGTTGGTTGCTGATTTTCCCCACAGTTCAATGAAATGTATGACATCACCCATTCTCAATGATGGATGACCAGTAAACACTATACATGGACATTTAAAATCATTCTGCATATCTGAAATTATTAAAAAGTTAAATTTAAACATTATCTTCATTCTGTCTCCATGATAAATTATTCTGTTTTCTTTGTTTTCTAATTACATATTCACCAGGACTGGTGTGTAAACTAGTTTCAACATACTTCAATAAAGAAACTACAGTTTTCATGAAAATTATTCTAATTTATTTAAGTGACATTGTGGTCACTTTTTCGCTGTCAATTCAAGTTGAATTAGTAATAAAAGTATATTTCTAAAAAAAAATTGGCTATTATAATGGTGATTGACAAATAATTGATAATAAAAAAATGTTTATTATACAATATAAAGCAACCTAAAGTATAAAAAGAGTGCACCACTATTTTTTTAGAATTGAGCGTAAACCAACACATTCTAAATGATATTTATAGAAGTTCCTGTTGGTCTTGTGAAGTATTGTTTACTTTTTCATAGTAAAATATAAAATTGACCACATTACCTTCATCTGTACCTATTCACTGATCATTTACACTTGGATGTGCATCATGCCACTTTAATTAATAAATTACCAGCTTCTTTAAAGATTAATACTAAACCTTTTACTGGCTGAATTTATGTAATGGATTTGCCAAGCTTTTGAACAGTCATTACAAAGTTAAGGTAGTTCAATATCAAACTAAACATAATTGAGAGATATTGACTTATTTCTCATTAAACAAGCAGAGCCTTGGAATAAATTTACTTAGAATTGTAAATGATGTTTTAACTTACCATGGATATTTTTGTAGTGTCTGAGTCTACCAAGGCTAACAAGCTACAAAATAAAATATCAAAGAGAATAAACAATTTGGAAGTGACCATAAGCCATGCAAAATTTTTAGTAGAGCTTTAAAAACATTATGCCGAGAGGTTAAAATATTATTGCCTTTTTTTCCTTTGCATATTTTGCCTCAGAAACCAATAAAAAAATTTCCTTCTTTAGAGGCAAAGGCATATATGAGTTTTATAAAAATTATATAATGGTATTAAAGCATGTTAGATGCTTTTCACCCCAAGAAAGAAGCGCTGAATGTGAAATTATTTGTCATATAAAACATAAACAAACTAGTATTTTGACTTCCATACAATATATTTAATCACTACAACTGTCCTTTTTGTCAAAAAGCAACACAAGAAAAAGATGGTTTCATGTAATAAGCTAATGATAAACGTTTTGTAAACTATTAACAAAATACCCAAAATAAAAAGCTTTTGAGAAATAAACATGCGAGCTTTCAGTATGACAGCGTGCTCATCTATTCTCATTGCTTAATAGTGAAATCAAGAGCCTGGATAATGTAGAAATTTGTTAGCCCAAAAGAGTCATTATTCTGTCAAAATCAAAATGATGACCTGTTATACTCTCAAATAAGTGGGTTATGTTTTAACTAATTCCAACCAAACTGAGGTGTGACATTGACACCTGAGTGAATAAAATAGTTCTCCCTATCCTATGAATAGCTGAGCTATTAAGTGTTTCTGAAGCATAATGAGCCTTTAATAAAGCATTGTAAGATTAAACAGTACTACCAAGGGTTACAATAAAAGATGTTATATTTTATGTTACCTCAGCATGAGGGAATGGAGGTTCTGGCAGGTAAACTTTTGACTGTTTCGATGAAGAAAGCCTGAAAATTATAAAATAAATCTTCTAACATGGTTCACTATATACACAGTGTTTTTTTTTTCTCCATTAAAAATTAAATTAAAAAACTTGACTTTATAAAAAAGGATAAAATGTCAGTGATTCACAATGTATGAATACAGCCTTCTCATGCATTGTAAAAAAAAACCCTCTCCTACAGCTACATGTATTATCAAATTTATTTCATAAGTATATAACCAAAAAATATTAAGCTAGTAACTAATCAAGTGTAATCTGCTTAACCAGTCTGTGAAATGTAAACCATTAATCCAGTTAATAATCAAATTAAAACTATTCCACAAATAAATCACCAAATGCATTAAGCATAAAACACGAGCTGTCCATAAAAGAACATGTTCGACTATTCTCAATGTTTAATAATAAAAACAAGAGACTGGAAAATGTAGAATTTTCTAAGTTCAAAAAGGACCATAGGTCTTTCAAAAACCTTTTCAGAGTATGAACCTTGAATAGAACCTTTTATTGTGCTCTAATTAATTGTGTGATGTTTTCATGCAAAAACTTATCCTGAGTGTGATGCCAGCACCATTGCCTGGTTGAGTGCAATAGCTCTCCCTATTCTTAGAATAGTGGAGCTAATAAAACTATAAAAGAATGTATCACATACCATCTTTTGACAACAATTATCATTTTATCATTACAACCAAGTTTGTAAGTGTAACTGATTTACATACCATTCTCCAAATATATTTGAGTAGGCCAGTGTACTGTCTGAGACTGGGGATATAAAGTACATGGGAACTGTGCTCAATCCACAACTATCCAAATGTCCGGACAAACATTCAAAAAGGTCGTAGGTCACACCAGATGGGTAACACGGCACCAATACATTTCCTCCATTCTTTATAGTCGCAGCTGAAAGATAACCCGTTGTTAAAGGGACACCATTTTACTTAACCATACTTCTACTGCATGACTAATGCAGTAAGCACTATTTTTGCATGTATTGACATTTATTTGGTAATTTACATGGATTAAACATGCCATTTGCAATGTGTAAATTACTTTCTTTGTTCACTTCACAATATTTTAGTTTTTAATACATTTTTAAATTTTTATGAAAATTTGCATAAATTTGGAGGCATGCTGCTTTAAGAAATTCAACAGTGTAAGACTAAATGATAAGTCTGTACTAAGATTACTATGATCAAATGCCGACTTTTCTACCATTAATGTTCACTTCACCAAGCACCTGAATAGTCCACCAGACTTGTTTATTAATTTCCAACAGAAAAAATGATAACTTTTTGAAATCCAACTTCAAACTGTGGGGCATAGTTCAAAGCATTGATTTCTCAACTACCTCTAGCATATGTTAGTTTTCTTATCAGACAAAAAAACCAACAAATCTACATTATGTTATATACCTGCATTAACACAGAACTCTCCTATCATGGAGTCTGGATTGGTCAAGGGAGTCTGTGTCAATGAACTCATGATCAAAACATCACTGTGTCGCAGAGGCGCTTGATCTATTGGCTAAATATAGAAACATACAATTACGGTTACTAAAACTTCAAAAAATAAAATTTAAGAGAAACCTTGACTTCCTACTTTCTAAAAATCTAAATAATATAACAAGAGCACCATAGAAATATTTCAATACTTGTATGTGTAAAGCTACTTATAAATGATTTCCGCTATAAGAATGATAATTTTATCATCTTTTTCATTTTCTGTTGGTTTTTTTTTTGCTTTGTTTTTTTTTCTACTGGGTTTTTAGTCAGACTGGCACTCTTAACATATATTGGACTTTACAGCTTTATAGGTATTAAGTAGGACCTTAAGTTGCACTTCATGCATATTTCATATTTCCACAAGAAAAAATCCAGAGTCCCTGGCATAACTCGTAACTTAAATATTGAGTTGGATGTCAGCAACTGTAGAGGAAAGGTAAAAAGACATGCTAGATAATAAAATAATAATATGTTTAAGTTATACCTTAGGATGTGTGGTGAGCGTTGACGACCCTGATACATAACAGATCTGAAAATAAGAAATCATTAACTAACTGTGTTTTCTTTGCTAAAAAAACCCCCAAACATTTTTTCATTTTTTTTTTACTTTGTAAGGCGATTATTTATGTTTGAAATTGACAAAAATAGTTAACCATTAATGATGAAAAAAAATTACTTTAATACAATATACATGTAGTACTACATGTTATTAAATATTTATAAGCTGATAAAGTAATTATGTAATATCTCTAAATCATTATTGAAAGCCATTGTCACTCCCAGGAATGCTCAATTTTGACTACTTATTTTTACGTCCTTTCTTATATCTTTTAAGCAGTAAAATAAAAATATGTATCAAGGAATAAAATTTGCTGATTTCTAACAAACCTTGACATTCCACGATCAATGATCCTATATACGTAGAAAACATCATATATAGTCTCGGCACAAACTATTTGAAGAACTGGGAAACTTTTTGGCATAAACAGTCAAACCTGTGTTAATGACCACCTTTGAATATAGACAAACAATGCAAATCAAGGCCAATTTTGACATAATCTTTCATTTATAAAATGGAATAAAGTAACCTCCAAATATAGACCACTTGTTCATAAAGAACATATTGTCTCCCCCTCTGATGGCCTTTGTTTACAGGTTTGACTGTAATTTTATCATATACATGTATATATATATACCTTTTCATAATCCGAGTGTATGACCCAGTTACAGCTCCCCAGTGAGTATCCTGAACTACATGATGTAGCTGTTAATGCACCAAATATATTCTGAAATAAAAACAGATAAAAAACAAATTAAAAACAAAAGCAGGCCTGTATATATCTGTGAAATTTTAAGAAAACTATAAAAAAAAAAAGTTTCATGAGTTATCTGCCCTTGAAAAGGTAAACTATGCTTAAAGTATTTCAAATATAATATTCATGAAAATTAACACTTTTCTGGAATAAATAATGAACCATATAGGTACAACTCATTTGGAAAATGTAAAAATACTACAGGACAAAGCGTTGATTTAGTGCAGTAATGGATTAACTCCTATTAAATTCAATAAAAAATTTAAAGAGTTGCCTCGTTTCTGCACTCGGGTGAAAAAATATCTTCATACACCATGACAACATTTTCATAATTTATTGCTTACCTTTTTCTCATTAAAGCCAACAACCTGTACCCTGGAAAGACAGGACTCTATATCTTGTAATGTGTAACATTTCTTCCAGACCTTTGGGTTAATTGCATCTCTTAGGGGCAATGGTAAACTTCTAAAATATCAGGAAAGAAAACATTAGCATCTTAATTACAAATAATGAGAACAAATATAGAAATTTTGATACCATGTGACTACATGTATATCTCACTTGAACAGATTTTTTTTTTAAAAAACTCTTTTTTTGCCACAGCCTGATTATAAAAAAGTCATAGATGCTGATACCAGTCTTGTTGGAAAAAATGTTCTTGATTGTAGGGAATTTTACAGATTTACGCCATCAAAAATTATGTCATTTGGGAAACCACCAATATTCTGCCTTAATTTTATGAAAAAAACAAAAACAATAAATCCTCAATGCAAGGGAGTGATTCAGATAGTTCTGTCAATAAACTTGGTAGTTTACTCATCATTACCATAATGATCGGAGAAAAGAAAAGAAAACACATGAAAAAGTCCAACAAATGATTCAACAATACATTGCTCTTACTTTATAATGTTATCGTTCTTCCAAAGACTGCAAGCTTTTGTTCTAGGTACTCTGTCTACATATGTCACCATCTCTTTCATATACTGTCTAAAATATATAGAGGATATTGAATGAGTGTATATATAATACTAAATTAATGAACAAGAGGAATAAAATCATAGTATGTGAGCCTCGATTAAGCAAGTTCAATATATTCAGGACTGAATCTACATGACTATAATATTCCATTTATCATATCTCCAAAATAAACAACAATCATTACTGTATACCTCAAACATAACACTTACTTTCCAATCTGTAGGGTAGGATCTGTACAATATATGGATCCTTTAAACCCGGTGTACTCTGTGATATACGGTAGTGCCAGCATGCATGAGGAATTAGATAACAGTATCACATCGACTTGTGACAGGTCGACAATCCTTGTCTAAATTGAAACATTAACAGATTATATAACATTATGTGATTTGTCAAGCGCAAGACGCCAGTCAAGCAATAGATAATAATTGTAACATTTTTTAAAATTCTTGTCTACACTGAAATTTAATCATATTACATAATTACGTAAAAGGTAGGTGAAAACAATACCCGGTAACATTTTTTTTCAAATCAATTAATCTGATTCTGATAAATTATTCATATTTTTTGTCCGATATCCAAAATACAGAGTTTCCGCTTTTTGAAGATTCTTATACAATGAAAATAAAGGGGAAAATTCAAGACCCCGAGAAATGTCCAGTTTACTGAGGATTTCAGTTTAGTGGAGATCCGATTTTGCGAAATTCTACTGTATTTTCATTCTGATAATTCTATTTTGATAATTTCATTTTTTTTATTAACTTTCAATTGTACTGAGAAGTCATTATCAACAACAAAACATTTCTAATATAATAATAATAATAATAATAATAATAATAATAATAAAGACTTTATTTAAAGAGGCAACATAGTTGGGCATGCCCAGTCTTCCCTAAGATCCTCTATCAAATATACAATGTACATAATATAAACATTTACAAACAAAAGGTATGATAAACAACAACATAATTACAAATACAATATAGTTAAGAAACATGTAAAATGAAAATCTAGGGAAAAAACATTATATCATTTTAAATAATCTAAAAAAAAACTGTAAGGTATGAATATGCATTATACAGTTATACCTGTGAATAAAGGCCATCTGAGAGAGGGACAATACATGGTCTTAATAGACAAGTGGCCTTTAATTGGAGGTTATTTTTATTCCATTTATAAATGAAAGGTTATCAAAAAGTGTCCTTTATTTGGAGAGTTTTCTTAAGGTTTGACTGCAGTTTGCTTTATTTCTTTCCAAAATGGTAATTTTGTTTAATATTTGTAAAATATAAATAAATAGTAATATAAAATGTCAGTTTATTGGTATTATCATAGTCAATATACCTCAGGGGGAGAGAATTCTAAAACACCATTCACAAATACCCTTCCACTGCATTCCTTTAACTCTTTGCTCTGTCAAATATAAGAATATAAATATAATATTGCATTTAATATTCAGAAATAGAAATGATATAAAATGTTTATAATATTGCATGTAACATTCAGAAACAGAAAATATATAAAATGTTCATAATATTGCATGTAACATTCAGAAACAGAAAATATATAAAATGTTTATACGGTTACAATATCAAAATGAAACCTAGCTCTTTGATTAACTGTCATTAAATCAGTGAGGGGTTCCATATCTTACAAATATTGAATGTGATTAAAATAAACAAGAGGTAACTTACAAGTTCTTCCCCTTGTTTACCAAACTTCTCTGTGGCCAATAACCAGTCTGAAAGCTGACTTAGTCGTGATCTGAAATAGTAGATACATGTATATGTTTCAACACAAAACTTGAAAAAATACACAAACTTTCAAGACTTTTTTTCAATTAAATGAAAAGGTTTTAGTTTACAACTTTTAAATTTGAAATACATATCCCTGGCTATATTTACCATAACACATGCTAAAATCATATTATTGGACAAAGTCAATGTCAGTTTTTGATGGGACTGGTTAGGTTCCGCTTAAATCATTTTTTATTTTTAAAATAAACATTCTTATTATATATTTGGCTTTTGATGAGTGAATAATGTGTATAAAATATTTATGCATGGATACATGACCCAGATTGTGGACTGTCAGAACAGTAGCAGTAAATAATGGTATCAGTATGATTTTAACACTACTGGTCGGAGACCATCAACCGGACACTTTTGGAACATTTTTCTGTACAGATTTCATAATTTTTAACCTAGAGACCAAAACATTTGACACAGTTCAGCTAGGTTCTTCTCCTAACTAACATACTAGTTTGTTTATTTCTGATTGTATTGACACTTATATCTCAGGCTTGACAAGGAGGGTATCAAAATTACCTAAACTGTCTACAATACAGTACCATGTGTCCGGACAGATATGTACATGATGTGATTTAATTCAGATAAAAGCTTAGGTGTTTTGATTTTTGATTTGTAACATAATATACAATATATCAGCAACAAATCCTGAAGTTTTGGATATTCTATTATTCACTCTGCAAATTATTAATAGCTGGTGTATATGAGGTCAGGCATTGTTTTTCTTGACCCCCGAATTTCAACGTCAACATTCTTGAAATAGACACTAAAATATTACCATTTACGGAGGTTGAAACAAATTTATTTACTTAATTTTAAAAGAAACATGCACTTATTGTTGATTAAAAAGTGACTGACAAACACTGAACAAAGAAAATACTAAATTAAGCATTTTCGGGGCCGTCCGGGTTTGGTGGTTGTCCGGTTTTGGTGGTCCCCAACCAGTATGCTTATCAATTGATCGGCTGTCATTTAAACACCATTATAAGACCACTTATCTAGTTTATAGTTTCTTGTCCTGTAGAGCAACTAATTGTGCACCAGTGCTTTTTATTATAAAGCCCATAACATCTATGTAATATCCGTCGGTATTGTAGTCGAAATATTAAGACTTCTAGTATGTAATATCATATGGACTACTTGTCCAGAAAGTCTTAAAATACATTTTAGAGACATAAATTATTAAAAAAATTTCCTCCTCTAATTCAGGAGAGTGAAGATTGCCACAGGTATAGCTGCGATGGCCAGTAATACAGAATCTTTAGATTGATAACTTACCCACAAACTAAAGGTAAAGGTAGAAAGCTGAGAATCTGTGTGAGATCAAGACCACAATCTAACATCAGTGTTACCCCTTTAAAGTACAGCACAAAACATGGCTTACTAGGGTTGTTTGACAAACAAACCTGGAAAAAAAACATCCAAAATTTCAATTAAACAGTTTTGTCAAACCATATTCATATTCCTAAAGGAAGTCAAGACTGACAGTTTGTACATTGTTGTACTTCTATTAGAAAAATGTAAATACAAGATGAATAGTAAGATCTAAATGAACCATGGAGAAACATTTCCTCCAGATGAAGCTGAGACAACACACATCTGAGTGTTAGCCCAAGAGCACTTAAACATGAGTTAACTTTCTTTTGTAATTTTACCAACATTTTCATTCTGTAGTAAAAATAATAAAAAATATGAAAATCCATCTATCTACTAGGTAGACCAAGAATAATTATTTTACCTTCAGAAAACATTAAGCATTAAAACATGAAACATTTTACATTATTACATATGGAAGTCAAAGGCCTGGCCCCCTTTTTATTTGCTCTGCCTGCAAAATCTAATTTTGACTAACTTGACCGTTAATGGAAGCATTTTTCAACTTGTCCATACTATGATATTATATACTAGTAAATGTTTTTTTAACCCTTTCCCCCATGAGCATATTGTGAAAAATGGCCATTTTCACTGAAAAGCCTCCTGTTACAAGTTCAAACTGCTATGAAACTATGAAAAATGCTTCAATACTAATCAAACTTGGCACAAATGTTGACTGGACCATTGTCTTTGTAACTACATGCTCAGTCTTAAATTTCCTGTTACCATGGCAACGAGGGGACATCTCAAAATTGCCAAAAATCACTATTTTGCCTCGATTTTTTCCATCAAAATTTATTTCAAAGTGCTGCAACTGCTCAAGGGATTGAGATAGAGTCAAAGGTTTTTCAGCGTTGGTTAAACGTTACATTATGATCGACCTGGGGTCATTTTTAGCCTCTCACAAGTCCAAAATTTTCTTGGCGATGAGGGGGACTCTGTCCCCCTTCAAACCCCCCTAACAGAAGGGGGCACATCCCCTTCTGGCAACCCCCTGATGTATCTTTTGGATGGGGGGGCGCCGAAAAAGTGCTCAATTTTTTAAGCAACATTTCTCAAACAAAAACTTATGTTTGGGGCCCAAATAGGACATTTTTTCACTATTGAGGCCTAAAAAGGGGGGGGGTCGAAAGTGCGTTGTTTCGCGTATATATGTGGTAAAGGGTTAACAAAAAATGATGAAAAACTTTGGAATCACCTAAAACTAGTTTTTCCATGTTAACATGTCGTATTTCCCCTAATTTTGGTAAAAAATTGTTGTTTTGTAACATTTATATTTTTTTTAGTTAACCCTTTCCCCCATGAGCATATTGTGAAAAATGGCCGTTTTCACTGAAAAGCCTCCTGTTACAAGTTCAAACTGCTATGAAACTATGAAAAATGCTTCAATACTAATCAAAACTTGGCACAAATGTTGACTGGACCATTGTCTTTGTAACGACATGCTCAGTCTTAAATTTCCTGTTACCATGGCAACGAGGGGACATCTCAAAATTGCCAAAAAATCACTATTTTGCCTCGATTTTTTCCATCAAAATTTATTTCAAAGTGCTGCAACTGCTCAAGGGATTGAGATAGAGTCAAAGGTTTTTTCAGCGTTGTTAAACGTTACATTATGATCGACCTGGGGTCATTTTTAGCCTCTCACAAGTCCAAAATTTTCTTGGCGATGAGGGGGACTCTGTCCCCCTTCAAACCCCCCTAACAGAAAGGGGGCACATCCCCCTTCTGGCAACCCCTGATGTATCTTTTGGATGGGGGGGCGGCGCCGAAAAAGTGCTCAATTTTTTAAGCAACATTTCTCAAACAAAAACTTATGTTTGGGGCCCAAATAGGACATTTTTTCACTATTTGAGGCCTAAAAGGGGGGGGGGGGGGTCGAAAGTGCGTTCGTTTCGCGTATATATGTGGTAAAGGGTTAACAAAAAATGATGAAAAACTTTGGAATCACCTAAAAACTAGTTTTTCCATGTTAACATGTCGTATTTCCCCTAATTTTGGTGAAAAATTGTTGTTTTGTAACATTTATAATTTTTTAGTTAACCCTTTCCCCCCATGAGCATATTGTGAAAAATGGCCGTTTTCACTGAAAAGCCTCCTGTTACAAGTTCAAACTGCTATGAAACTATGAAAAATGCTTCAATACTTATCAAACTTGGCACAAATGTTGACTGGACCATTGTCTTTGTAACGACATGCTCAGTCTTAAATTTCCTGTTACCATGGCAACGAGGGGACATCTCAAAATTGCCAAAAATCACTATTTTGCCTCGATTTTTTCCATCAAAATTTATTTCAAAGTGCTGCAACTGCTCAAGGGATTGAGATAGAGTCAAAGGTTTTTCAGCGTTGGTTAAACGTTACATTATGATCGACCTGGGGTCATTTTTAGCCTCTCACAAGTCCAAAATTTTCTTGGCGATGAGGGGGACTCTGTCTCCCTTCAAACCCCCCTAACAGAAGGGGGCACATCCCCCTTCTGGCAACCCCCTGATGTATCTTTTGGATGGGGGGCGGCGCCGAAAAAGTGCTCAATTTTTTAAGCAACATTTCTCAAACGAAAACTTATGTTTGGGGCCCAAATAGGACATTTTTTCACTATTTGAGGCCTAAAAAAAGGGGGGGGGGGGTCGAAAGTGCGTCGTTTCGCGTATATATGTGGTAAAGGGTTAATTAAAATTTCCACTTCAATATCCCTACAGGCTGTGTGAGAGAAAATTCTGAAGTGAGAAATGTCTTGTAAAAATTATTAGTATGGAAGTAGTTTTATATTTTAAATTTTCAACAGAAACTAGGCTATAGTGGCCACTTACACAGTCATGTATGCAAGAAAATAGAGAAAATAAGACACCCTAAAGGAAGTCCATAACAACAAATTGAAAATGTTGCAGGCTAGGTTTTCATGGACTGTACTGCCAAGTGCAAACTACCATCCATGCCCCCAAGCACCCGCTTATGCTGAATTCAACATTTAAACATGAAAATGTTGAAACTTTGAATTTAGAAACATCCACAGATGTGTTCATATGGCGTTATTAACTTATTATGGAACCGTCAATTTGACAATTTCGTGCCATTACATGAAAAGCGGCATATGGTCTCTTAACTAATAGAAAGTGTGTGCCCTAAATGAGAAAACAATGGTCGGAACTAAGCAAAATAGAATTTTGAAAGGTGATCAGAGGTTATGGAGCCTGCATATCACAGATTTTTAATTTCTGTCATATGTTGTGGTTCAGATCGGAATATCCGTCCCGAGGGGACCCTTCCCATTGGGCGGTAACGAGGATTGCCGAGTTACCGCCCATGGGCGGGTTCCTGATCGGAACCACAAACATATGTTAGATATTTTTTCTTGCATATTCTGCCATATTATTTCATATTTGAAATGGTTTACCTCAATAAAATATTTGTTCATTAAAATTAATGTCATTTCATCCATAACTATTTTCTTACAATAGCGTATGAATTTACAACTTAAATAAAAACGGCGAAATGACGTCATCCGAAGAGCATAGTTCCCTATAAACTGGCACCACCAAGATGAAATTTCCGGCATGGGTAAAACTCACGGAAATGCCAGTCTGCTATGCAAGAATATATGAATCTAACACCGGCTGCCAGTACAGACCGGAATATCTAGCTCAAGGGTGACTGTTTACGGTCGTAACGAGGCTCTGCCGAGTTTCCGCTAAACAGTTAACCGAGAGCTATATATTCCCGTCTGCACAGACAGCCGGTGTTTGATTCTTTTTCTTGCATATTAATTATTTTCAGAACAGAAACTACGAAAACTGATATTCTCTTTACGCACTTTTTTCTTATAGAAGCGTTTTAGCATACAACTTCATTCATAACAAACTCGTCACAGCGGTTACGTCACGCTTTGCTACTTTAACTGTACTGATCAGGGGAAGTAACTGCTGCGGGAGTTTGCATTCATAACGGTAAAGTGACGTCATCCTAAGAACACAATTCATTCATAAAATGCGCACAGCAATGACGTCATTTAAAGCACGCGGCTTGTCTAACATGGCGGGTGTAAGACAGGGTTTTCTAGCACTGGTGTAATCGGTAGATGATCCTGTCTGACATGCAAGAAAAACTCATGAGAAAAAATATCTTGATTCTAAAACCTTTCTGAGATAAATTTGAAGTGTCATGAAATAAAAAGATTAAATATATAATCTATTTATTGTAAGAAATACAAACTTAAATAAATATACCAGTTTCATTTTTATAAGTGCTGTATTTCGCTAAAATAAGATTTTTATGAAAGTGTTAAATATAAATCATGGGCGCCGCCATATTGGAATGGTCAATGTAACGATTGATAGAATTTACGGAGACACCGGTCTAGAAAACGACCTGGTTGGCCTGAGTTTACAAGTAAACAGCTACTTTTTGACAATTTGAAAGTTTATCTTGTCTTGTCATTACATATATATAAATGCATTTGATATGAAATATTTTCTTATTTATTTAGATGCGTAAATTCTGTCACAACTATTTATAATTTTAATGATAGTTAAAATTATGACAGGTTGATTTCCTGGTATTCACGAATTCGAAAACCTAGCTAAACGCCGTTTTCCGGTACTTTCTGTACATAGCTCTGGGGAATTCACCTAATGGAGTGTAATAGCGAACTCGATGTTTTCGGCCTTTTTTTAAATTAGATTGAAATAAAACAGTTATTTCTTTATAAGAAAATAATTAAATATCATTGTATGAATAATTCCATAGAAAAAATAAAGTAAATACACAAGTTTACGCAAAAAATATCCTTATTTATTATGGAAGATTCCACTACGTCTGTTTTAATTTTATTGATTTTCAATATAAACAATTTATTTTTTGAAAAATTTGTAATAGATTTTAAAGGAATATTGATAATTTTCAAATACATCAATTTTTTTCACCTTAAACGGTAGAATAAAGATAGAAAAATAGAAATATCATGTAACTGTGTTATGTACTTCTTTTGGTGTAATTCCCCAGAGCTAAATCCGTAAAGTACCGGAAAACGGTGTTTAGCAAGGTTTTCGAAAAGGTCAATGGTTTTTCTTTACCCCAGAGCTTAGTAACATATAGAACTTTCTGATTAACAGTTTTAATTAATCACTAACAAATTCAGGCCTAACATAACACAACCCCTAATTCTAAACCTTATGTATTATTCAGATTTAACCCTTAATCATGAAACTGCCAAATTTCAGACAGAAAACATTAAATCTTAACTAATTTAATTTTTACAATAGATGTGAACATATACATGTATAATTAAACTGTCAAACTGTTAAGTCTTTGGGTATTCAAAAATTGGGAACATAGCATACCGATCCTTGTTGAAAGGTGAGGGAAGTTGGCTAACTTTTTCATTTACGCGTCTGGCACTACCATGGTCGTGGTTCAATACAGTGGTTTTATTTTGGCACCAAAAATGCTGAGAGTTTGTCCAAATCGTAGTGCCAGGCTTAAGTGTAACATCTGACTGTGTCTGCAGGGAAAGGTTTTTATCTGAATTTAAGAAATCCAAAGTCTAAAATACAGTTCTACATTCCCTGGGGGCTGAGGGGTTGTGATTAATCTGTGCTTATTTAATATTTGTGATTGCAGAGTCATGATTGCCAGTGAAAGGTTGGCATCATTCCCAGTTTATTATTAATAATGTAATGCACTGGTTGATTGTAACCTTGAACACAGATCTTCCAAAAATAATGATTTTAAAAGTTCCTGCCAGACCAGGACAATCAGATGATTAAAAAAAAATTATACCCTGTCACATACCCAAGCCTCAGAACATCACTGACACATATCCATTTTTGTTTGCACCTGTAAAGATTTGCCTTTTCAAGCATGTCAAGTGTTTAAATCCTAAATTCGACCCTGGGGTCATTCCATATATGTCTGTAGAAAATATTGATTAGTCATGCACGAGAAACAATTCCTCCTATATATAAAAAAATAAAAACTTGTCTGAAATGTTGTGCCTTCTCTTTATTTGATTTTTCAAAAGTGCAAGAAAATTGTTGTTAATTCCTAGAGAAGATTTAAATCTAAATTCCTATAGAACTGTTTGATAGTGATATAATACTGATACTATATATTAAGAAAATAGCTATGTTGAGGATTTAATTTATCAGAATTTTAGAGTGATTTAACAGAAACAGAAATGATTTTATCTCATTAATAAAGTATTATAAATATTTGAAGAACATGGAATCTAAGACACCAACGGAGAAAACTTTTTTTGAATTCTAGTATGTTACGGCCACCAGCTGCCTTGTTCAGAATGTTACCATGGCAACATTTACGTGCCCAGCAGAGGGGCATGCCTGCATTTCTTGCTACTGCAGCATCTGGAAAGACAGAAACAAGGGCAGTAATCTTTGATATGGGAGGAGTTATCTTGCCTTCTCCAATGCTAATATTTCAAGGTCAGGATCAATATTTTAAATTTTGTTTACAAATTCTTAAGTTTCAAGCACCCAATTTTGTGCAAAAAACAAAATATAGTGAAATTGCCTGACCAATCTTGTTTTTTTTTGTCATTGTTAGTCAAAAATGAAAGTTTTCATTGTTCTTTAGCACAATTTTAGTGTCCCAATGACTTTTGTTTAAAGCCTACCTTCCTAAAAACAAGATTTATTTTTTTCACATATTACCTTTATATTGTTATATGTTAACATTCATAAGATAAATATAATTAGAAGGATTAAAAGAAACAGTTTACCATGTTTAGCTCGTATAGTCAAGCTATTATAATCGCTGCGTTGATGCCATTATCATTGTCATTGTGTAAATACATTAGTGTGGGTCATTATTCAAACATTATAAAAGTTATCAACATGAAACTTATAATACCTGCTTATCATGGCAAGATGCATAATTCTGAAAGCTATATTTTTGGAGTCATGTCCCTTTATAATTTACAATACTTAACAGTCGAGCATTAACACCGCATGTGGTGCTCTTGTTTTTCACAGACTTTGAAAGGCAAAATAACTTGCCTGATGGGTTGATATTGAAGACAATTTTGTCTGACAAAACTAATGGAGCATGGACAAGAATGGAGGAAGGACGTCTTAACTTGTCCGAATTTGCTAAAGTTTTCAGTGAAGAGTGCTCCAAACAGGTTGAGTAAAATAAAATTTCTTTTTTTTTTGTAATTTACTGTAAAGGACTTCCACTGAGGACAAAACCGCCTCCGTGGTTGAGGGTTAGAGTCGATGACTTCTAATCCAGTTACCTCTCTGGTGTGGGTTGGATCCCCGGGTGATGCTTTGGTAGTTTAGCACGGAGGAAGGCAATCTAGTACTGCTGTAACTCTCCAGGAACGATGGTTAGGAAACTACCCGCCTATATGACTGAAATACTGTTGGGAAAAGCGTAAAATGAAACAAACAAACACTGAGGTCAGAAATCCTAATAAACTTAAAATTTGAAATTCTTACATAGATCAAAATTATTGAGATAATAAAGAAATAAGATCAAATGAGATAATGAAGAAATATACTAAAGAGTGAAAGTGAAAATCTATTTTTTGCATGATTTATACCAGTAGCTCTGAGTGAAAAGCATTGCTATACAATGTACTTTTCACTTTGTAAACAGAGTGAGGGAATGATCTGAAATTTTGCAAACAAGTTATTCTTCCAGACCTACATTTTATTCTTCCAGACCTACATAATGAGGCTACATCAAATAGTACACAGTTCTCGAAAAAATATTTCCAGTTCCTGTCATGTCAAAAACCCTCAGTGGAGTCCCTTTAATGCTTAATTTTCATGTTTATTAGCATGGTATAAAAGTTATATAAGAATTTAGTAGAAACTGTGAGATATTATACATTTTTTACAACCATTGTTAAATCTTTTACATCTTACCATGCTAAAGTTATTGTAAATTAGTATGATTGGCTTGTCTTTCTTTGAATTTGTAACTGTCTGCTTGCCAGCGTGCACATTTGTGCAGTTTAACACAAACTGCACACTTATAATTTCAAGCTTTATTTTTGTATATTGATGCTAAAATCCCTCTGACAAATGTACTGTTCCAAAAGCTGGGCAAGTCCATTAGACAATATTCTGGGTGTTGAATTAATAAAAAGCAAGTATTACAATTGGCAGTTTCAAAACTGTGCGAGTGTAATAGACAATAATCTGGAAGTTTAATTAATGATGAGCAAATTTTTATATCTTACAGCTTGGCAAGTCCGTGGACATGTCGGATCTTATGCCACGATTTAGCAAGTTCGCAGTCACGCCATTCCCGCAGATGATAGATGCTATAAAGTGTGTACGAGCAGAAGGACTTAAAACAGCACTTCTTACCAACAACTGGTTCAACCTAGATAGCCAACAGACATATATACCTCTTGATCTGTCCATGTTTGATGTGGTTAGTATTTAGTTTTAACATTTTTTATTTAAGCTTGATTGTGAAGCAAGTTTGTAGCTTACGTATTGTACCCTCTTTTTGGAACTATTCAGTACTCAAGACTTTTATTATCAAAGGGTTTTCATTTTTATCTGAGGCAACAGATGTGATTTTTGCTCTCGCGAGATATAAATTTTCTGACACATACAAAACCTAGAAAGCTACTGCAACATAATATATATATATATAATTATTATAGGGGATGTTCAAGTTTTTTTTTCTATAAATACAGGATTTATTTTCATGGAGTAGTATGAAAAGAAATATTTCATTAGTGGCTTTTGACATTACAATTTTTTAAGACTAAAGTTTGTGTATAAGCTGAATTTAGAAGAAAGTAGTCTGGCAAGACACCAGTGAAGATATGGAAAATATGTTTCACTGCAGTGAAAAATAAAATTTTTACAGTAAAAAAATTACGAAAAATGAAAATACGCATTTTATTTCATCAATATTTCTCAATATTTCATTTATGAGTATATAATAAATGATATTATTACAGGTAGTAGAATCATGTAAAGTTGGATACCGGAAGCCTAACCCTAAGATATACGAGATAGTATTGAAGGAGTTAGATCTGCCCGGTGAACAATGCGTGTTCCTTGATGACATGGGAGGCAATCTGAAAGCAGCCAAAGAGTTTGGTATTAAAACTATCAAGGTAAACTCATCTTGTTTGATTTGCATTGGTATAACTATATATGTATATCCTACAAATTTCTTTACTTTATATATTTTTTTCCCATTGTGGCTGAGGGGGTTACTTTTAAAGGTTGAGTCATCAGAATTGCAGCCACTGTTTATCTCTGGTGATTGTAAGAGCGCGACTAAATGGGTTTAAAGTACTGGAGTCTATGCATCTCTTACTTCCAGCAGGTGAGGTGGTTTTTGACCCCTTGTGCTTTAAATTTGTAACACCCAAGGTAAGCCAAAACCTTTTTTTATCTGTTGCAGCATCTATGACCTAAATTGTGTTGTGTGCACCGTAAAACTAAACAAACAAACTCTATATATTTAATTCTTTTTTTTTTTATTCTTTTTTAATGCAGTGTGTTTTCTAATAGCCTTTTAGACTTTTAGAACTTTCAGTTTTGACTGAAAAAACAATGCATTGGAGTCCAGTCTGTGTTTAATATGTCTATAGTGAATTAAAAACAGTGATTTTATTTTTCTTATAACAATGATTTTATAACTTATGAATAAAGCCCACCTATCAATTTTATACCCCTTTATGATTCTTTCTTGTTTGTTGTGCATAATAAACCCTGTAATTAATTGCTTACTTAATTTAATATAACCTATGTTTATTGTAACTAACTGATAAAGCCCTGCCCTTTTACTCATCCAAACAGCCTTCTGTAATTTTAAGCCTCGACTATTCGATAAGAATAAGTAGAGCTAAAGTATTGTAGTCACCGCGAGCGTCGGCGTAACCACTTATGTTTAAAGTTTTTGTAATAGTTCAAATATTTTCAAAGTCCATTGACATATGGCTTTGAAACTTTGCACACTTGTTCACCATCATGACCCCAACCTGTAGACAGGAGGAGGTAACTCTATCAAGCATTTTGACAGAATTATGCCCCTTTTATAACTTAGAAATTTACGTTAAAAGTTTTTGTAATAGTTCAAATATTTTCAAAAGTCCATTGACATATGGCTTTGAAACTTTGCACCACTTGTTCACCATCATGACCCCAACCTGTAGACAGGAGGTGGTAACTCTATCAAGCATTTTGACAGGAATTATGCCCCTTTTCAACTTAGAATTTACGTTAAAGTTTTTGTAACAGTTCAAAATATTTTCAAAGTCCATTGACATATGGCTTTGAAACTTTGCACACTTGTTCACCATCATGACCCCAACCTGTAGACAGGAGGAGGTAACTCTATCAAGCATTTTGACAGAATTATGTCCCTTTTTCGAGTTAAGATTTACGTTAAAGTTTTTTGTAATAGTTCAAATATTTTTCAAAGTCCATTGACATATGGCTTTGAAACTTTGCACACTTGTTCACCATCATGACCCCCCAACCTGTAAACAGGAGGAGATAACTGTATCAAGCATTTTTTTTACTATTTCAAGCACTAAGAATAGATCGATGCGTTGCTGTCCTACCGACAGCTCTTGTTGTTGTTAAATTATTTTATTCAGAAAACAACAGTGTTTAGATAAACTGAATGGTAATTTCCTGAACTAATTAAATTTTGCTTAAAATCTTTACACAAAACCTTTATTAGCCTCAATACCTAATAATATCAAAATGATTTTAATGTTAAGGTTAAGGATCCAGGATAAAAATTTTCAAGACATTTAAAAAAAAGATTGTTATTATCGGTGAAGGCCCCAGATCAAGGTGTCAGAGATTTGGAGGAAGAGCTTGCCTGACAATGCGAGGATATGTGCCAGGACAATACTGTACCAAAAACCCGTCTTCAATACTGACCAAGAAAAAATTGAAAAGTTTCCTCAATTGGCAACTGAAGTTACAGTCTAAAGGTAAACTCAATGTTTCTTT